>NC_134590.1:16440000-16740000 GCF_037038515.1 Microtus pennsylvanicus | reverse complement strand
CATAATACAAACATGTTTGGAACTCATCTCCATCCCCGTTACAACAAGGTAGAGAGGAGATGTATCTCCTCTGTGGGGTAAGCTTTTAAAGGCATAACTACAAAGAGAATCTTTGAAGATGCTTTGGCACGGGTACAAGGACTTTTGCTCCCTCCCATTCTGTTAAGTCGGCTTTTTCCTTGTTTTTAGAGCAAGGCCACTGTTCTTGAGTTAGGCCATCTTTATCAGCCTGTACCAGGTGGCTGGTGTGGCTAAGCTAAGTGACCTTGTGCTTGGAATCTCCTAGGTGGGAGAGGGGAAGGCCACTATCTTCCTGGGAAAACATTCTGCTGGGAAATTTCTTCTTGCCCCTTTGAGAATAAGAGGTGAAGGTCCCACATGGACTAGGATGTTTTATCCTTTGGGATTTTTTTTTAAACTTTGTGATTTGAACTTTTAGGGTGAAGACTACAGGAGTCCTACAGAAAAGTTTAAAGGTGTCAGTAACACGTTCAGAAGAAAATGAGTTGTGTCAACCCCATTTCCCTTCACTATTAACTCACTAAACTGTGCCTAAGAGACATAATGAGCTTGATAAATACATAG
The DNA here is from genome assembly GCF_037038515.1 of Microtus pennsylvanicus. NCBI lineage: Eukaryota > Metazoa > Chordata > Mammalia > Rodentia > Cricetidae > Microtus > Microtus pennsylvanicus. Next base: position 16,739,415 of record NC_134590.1, on the reverse strand, counting down.
GTCAATTATTGAATGTAATGGGTTACCATTTACTGAGATAGACCCTTCATGAGTTAGAAACCCATGGTTCCAACTAGAAAACCTATAACTTTAGCAGAAGCACCCTCTAGTGTTCATGGTGGTGAATTGCAAGATGTATCTGGTTGGTTTGGGTTTGCTTGGTAGGGTTGCTTTAGTTTTTGCCAGCTGCTCAATAAGCAATATGTGAGCTTCTTATTGGAAGGGACCATCATAAGGAAATGAGCAGAGTGGCATGATAGAAAGTGACAAAGACCAATCCATGGCACTGGAGTGTTCTGGAAAGGCCTGCCAGAAGACTGCCTGCTGTAAGGGTGCAAGGCAAACAGCCAGGAAAACTAGAAGCCAGGGATTTCAGACAGAGGGAAAACCAGGGTCAACGGCTCTGCTGTGTTTGAAGGAACAGGGAAAGATGGACACCAGGGACAGTGTAAGCTGTACAGTGAACTATAGGACACCGGTGTGCACTCAGTTGGGTTAAATGCAGTGTAAGCTGTACAGTGAACTATAGGACACCGGTGTGCACTCAGTGGGGTTAAATGCAGTGTAAGCTGTACAGTGAACTATAGGACACCGGTGTGCACTCAGTTGGGTTAAATGCAGTGTAAGCTGTACAGTGAACTATAGGACACCGGTGTGCACTCAGTTAGATTAAATGAAGGTGGATTATGTCAAGATTTTATAGACCCTAATGAGTTCAAATTTTGCTCAAAATGAGATGAAAGCTATTTGTCATTCTAAGTAATGTGATCCATGTAATTGACAGTTTTATGCTGTAATCAGATTGAGAATGAATGGCAAAGGAAATCTGAGTGGAAGCAGGGCATTAGTTTAATGACTATTACAAGTGTCACGGCACAGGTAACGGGATGTGTAACAAGGACGCAGGAGAAATAGTCAGGAGATTAATCTGAATGCCATTATAGCAATCTTCATTGGAATTAGCAGTGTCTGAGATTATTCAATCAGTAGTGAATAATAAGGGACAATGTTGTTACCTTCCTGTAGACACAGATGGCATTGTCTGGAGACATTTTTAATGTCACTCCTTGGAGGCAAGCTACTGGCCTCTAGTGGAGACTTAAGGTTGATGCTAAAGATCTCACAACATACAAGGGTATCCCCTGCAATAAAGAAAAGAAGGAAGGGAGGAGAGAGGAAAGAGAGTAAGATAAGAAATAAAAGGGAGAAACAAAAAGAGAGGTAAATAGAGGTGAAGGGAAGGAAGGAGAAGAAAAAAGAGAGGTAATACAAAGAAAGAGGAGGAGGAGAGGAGGAGAGGAAGAAAAGAGGGGAGAAGAAGAGGGGATGGAAAGAGTGAGAGGTAGAGGGGGGATTCAAAAACTCAATAAGTAAATGAAACTTTGGGGAAAATAATCAAAACAAACTTTGGGGGTGAGAGATTTGGGATGTATTTTAGAAGTAGTGCTGACAGGACAGGATGACACCTGTAAGATGAATTGGTAAAGTAGAACTGAGATGTCTAACTTTAGACATCTGAGAGATAGTAAAACCTACCAAGATAGTGAAACTTTGAAGGGAAATAAAGATGAAGGAAAATGGATTGCAATCAAGAATTGGGTTTGAATATCATGTTGAAGATGACTGTTAGATGCTCAAGTAGCGATGTCAAATAGAGCATTATGTGTGAATAGTTTTAACTGATAGGATCTACCTAGGCAAGACTATATTTGAGGTGATGAGAATTTAAATTTTATGTACATAGTGGAATTTGTTGAGATCACAGAGGGAGAGATCCTGGAAAAGAGATGATAAGAAATGACAAGAGCTGGGGAATGAAAAAGATAACAATGAAATAAAGGGCAAAAGATGAAACAGTGCTGAGCTGGAGGTACACAACACAGAAAAAAAATGGTCAGTTAGAGGAATAAGTGGAAAGGAGAGAGTAGTAACATGATTGCCACGAGAGAAGAGGACTGTACTTCAAGAATGAAACAGCAGTTGATGTTAAAAATGGCTGTCAAAACTGGAGGGTTTTCCAGATGTCCAAGATGCCCCCAGCTTGTTCCTTGGGCAGCAGAGGAGAGGGTGCCTGAACTGGCTTTATCCTATAGCCACAATGATGAATATCTTGCATATCACCATAGAATCTTCATCTGGCGATGGATTAAGATAGAGACAGAGACCCATATTGGAGCACTGGACTGAGCTTCTCCTATAGATTAGATCTATGTAAGTCTCTCGTAGTGTCCTCATTGTTGTCTAAGTTCTCTGGGATTGTGGTTTGTAGGCTGGTTTTCTTTACTTTATGTTTAAATCCCACCTATGAGTGAGTACATGTGATAATTGTCTTTCTGTGTCTGGGTTACCTCACTCAAAATAATGTTTTTTAGCTCCATCCATTTTTCTGCAAAATTCAAGGTGTCATTTTTTTTCTGCTGTGTCTAAATAACATATAATCCAATAAAAAAAAATGGAGTACAGACCTAAACAGAGAATTCTCAACAGAGGAATCAAAAATGGCTGAAAGACACTTAAGGAAATGTTCAACATCATTAGTCATCAGAGAAATGCACATGAAAACAATTCTTACACCTGTAAGAATGGCCAAGATCAAAAACACTGATGACAACTTAAGCTGGAGAGGTTGTGGGGTAAAGGGTACTCTCCTGCATTGCTGATGGGAGTGCAACCTGGTACAGCTGCTTTGGATATCAGTATGGCGATTTCTCAGAAAATTAGGAAACAACCTTCCTCAAAACTCAGCAACACCACTTTTGAGTATATATCCAAAGGATGCTCAGTCGTGCCACAAGGACATGTGCTCAACTATGTTTTAAAACTATCTGATAACCTGAAACATACAATTCTACAAATCAACAAACAGATGAACAAATTTCAGAATATCTTTCTCTTTATATCTCCTCTTTACAAACCCACATCTGTATTCAATATTTTAATTCCTAAGTTCTCATTCTGAAATGTAAACCCGAGATCCGCAGTAGAGAACTGGATAAGCTCTCAAAGTCCAATTGAAGAGTGGGACGAATGAGAATATGAGCAAAGAGGTTAAGACCATTATGGGGACACCCACTGAAACAGTCTACCTGAGCTAATGGGAGCTCACCAACTGCAGCCCGGCAGGGAAGGAACCAGCATTGGACTGAACCAGACCCTCTGAATGTAGGTGACAGTTATATGACTGGGGCAGATTGCAGGGCCACTGACAGTGGCACCAGGATTTATCCCTATTGCTTTACTGGCTTTTTGGGAACCCATTCTCTTTGGATGGATACCTTGCCCAGCCTACATATAGTAGGGTGGGCCTTGGACCTTCCCCAAAGCACTGTGCCTTACTCTCTCTGAGGAGTGGATGCGGGGTAGGATGGGAAGGTAGATGGAGGGAAGGGAGGAGGGGAGGGAGTGGAAACTGAGACTGGTATGTAAAATGAAAAAAGATAGTTTGTTTTCTTTTTAAAATAAAAAGAAATACAAACCACTGCTATGGCTTTCATTGCTCTCCACCACTATTTCAAACCACTTTCTACACCTCCACAGCTGCAGCTTTGATATAACTAGGAACTCCACACAGTAACATTCTAGGAACTGACAACCACAACTCTGAAATGAAAGAATCTCCCCAGAGTTAGATAGTTCTGCATCTGTCTTTGAAATCACATAATCTCCTTATGCCACAAAGAACCTCATCCTGACCTTCCCTTTGACTCTGAAACTAGGTATTTTTCTTATTAATTTCACAAAACTGGAAGTCACATCTGTGACTGTCCACTGTTTCCTCATACTAGTAAAACATCCTTTTATCCTTTACTTCAGTGTCTTTATTTGTCTCCTCCTTGCAAGACATTCCTTTCTGTTTTGAAAATCATTTTTATTTTGTTTTTATTTTGTTCACAATGGAACATCTGCTATTGAGTTGAAATTTTTACATTAACAGAGTTTAACATTACTATATGCTCTATCAAGTTGAAGGCCACTGCATGAGAAAATGTCATAAAAACATATTCGAAATTCTAATAACAACACATTACCAAGGGATAACTTCCTCTGCCAGGAAATCTGAACACATTTTCTCAATATACACTCTGAACAAAACACCAAGTAGTTATAAACATATACACAGTTTTCTTACACTAGGTAGAATTTCAGACAAACAATTCAATTACTAGTCTACCCTCCACTCAACTACCTCATAAAAGACTAACTCTACTTCACCACATTTCTAAGCAAATCCTCTACTTGATTCTTGGGTACTACAAATTGGTCAAAAATTCTTTCCTATTTTTACAAATGTAGAAACAGAAACAAATATACATTTATTAAGATCCATTAATTGATCAATCATATACAAAACTCTGTCTGGAACTAGAGAGACTATAATAGTTGGTAAAGACTTGGAGTGATCCCAAAAATTCTAAGGAACTTCTACAACTCATAAACACTTTCAGTAATGTAGCAGGGTACAAGATTAACTTAAAAAAAAATCAGTAGCCCTCCTTTACACAGATGATAAATGGGCTGAGAAAGAAATCAGAGAAACATCACCTTTCACAATAACCACAAATAGCATAAAACATCTCAGAGTAACTCTAACCAAACAAGCGGTAGACTTGTATAATAAGAACTTTAAATCTTAGAAGAAAGAAATTGAAGAAGACACCAGAAAATGGAAAAATCTCCCATGCTCTTGGGTAGGTAGAATTAACATAGTAAAAAAGGCAATCTCACCAAAAGCAATCTACAGATTCAATGCAATGCCCATGAAAATCCCAGCAAAATTCTCCACAGACCTCAAAAGAACAACACTCAACTTCATATTGAAAAGCAAAAAACACAGGATAGCCAAACAATCCTGTACAATAAAAGAGCCTCTGGAAGCATCACCATCCCTCACTTCAAATTCTACTACAGAGTTACAGTACTGAAAACAGTCTGGTATTGGCATAAAAACATACAGGAGGACCAATGGAATTGAATTGAAGACCCGAAAATTAATCCACACACCTACAAACACCTGATTTTTGATAAAGAAGCAAAAAAATATGAAATGGAAAAAGAAAGCATATTTAACAAATGGTGCTGGCATAACTGGATATCAAAATGTAGAAGAATGAAAATAGATCCATATTTATCACCATGCACAAAACTCAAGTCCAAATTGATCAAAGACCTCAACATAAAGCCAGCAACACTGAACCTCATAGATGAGAAAGTGGGAAGTACACTTAAATGCATTGGCACAGGAGACCACTTCCTAAATATAACCCCAGTAGCACAGACACTGAAAGAAACAATTAATAAATGGGACCTCCTGAAACTGAAAAGCTTCTGTAAAGCAAAAGACATGGTCAACAAGACAAACGACAGCCTACAGAATGGGAAAAATTCTTCACTAACTCCACATCAGACAGAGGTCTGATCTCCAAAACATACAAAGAATTCAAGAAATTGATCATCAAAAGAACAAATAATCCAATAAAAAAAATGAAGTACAGACTAAACAGAGAACGCTCAACACAGGAATCTAAAATGGCTGAAAGACACTTAATGAAATGCTCGACATTCTTAGTCATCAGAGAAATGTAAATCAAAACAATTCTAAAATTCCATCTTACACCTGTAAGAATGGCCAAGATCAAAAACACTTATGACAGCTTTTGCTGGAAAGAATGTGGGGTAAAGGGAACATTTCTGCATGGCTGTTGGGAGTGCAAACTGGTACAGCTGCTTTGGATATCAGTATGGTGATTTCTCAGAAAATTAGGAAACAACCTTCCTCAAGACCCAGCAATACCACTTTTGGGTATATATCCAAAGGATGCTCAATTGTGCCACAAGGGCATGTGTTCATAGCAGCATTGTTTGTCATAGCCAGAACCTGGAAACAACCTAAATGCCCCTTGACCGAAGAATGGATAAAGAAAATGTGGTACATTTACACAATGCAGTACTACACAGCAGGGGAAAAAAAATGACATCTTGAAATTTGCAGGCAAATGGATGGATCTAGAAAATATCATTTTGAGTCAGGTAACCCAGACACAGAAAGACAATTATCACATGTACTCACTCATAAGTGGTTTTAAACATAAAGCAAAGAAAACCAGCCTACAAATCACAATCCCAGAGAACCTAGACAACAATGAGGACCCTAAGAGAAACATAATGGATCTATTCTACATGGAAAGTAGAAAAAGACAAGATCTCCTGAGTAAATTGGGAGCATGGGGACCATGGGAGAGGGCTGAAGGGGAGGGGTGAGGCAGGAAGGGGAGCAGAGAAAAATGTATCACTCAATAAAATTAATAAAAAAAAAGAATAAATATTCAGAATGGAAATTGAAGCTTCACACTAAAATTGACACTTTTGGTATTAAAAAAGAGTTTTAAGTGTTAATTTATTATCACTGTGTGGGGTCATGCACATGCCATGGCATGTTGTCAGAGGACAACCCTATAGAGTTGGTTCTCCTTCGACGTGTGTGGATTCCAGGGCTTGAGCTCGGGTCATCAGGCGTGCAGAGCTTCACCCTCTGTGCTATTCCAGTGGGCCTCTTTTTGTTCTTTGACACAAGGTCTGCGCTGGTTAATTTACTGCCAACTTGACACAAACCAGAGTCACCTGGGAAGAAGGAAGCTCAACTAAGGAACTGCCTCCATCAGATTGGCCCATGGGCAGATCTGTAAGATATTTCCTTTTCTCTTCTTTTTTTTTTTTGATATTTTCTTGATTAATGATTGATGTGGGTGATGTACAAACAGAACAAGATAAGCAAGCTATAGAACTCAATCCAGTAGGCAGCATTCCTCCGTGGTTTCTGCCTGGCTGCAGGCTTCTGTCCTGAGCTCTGGTTTGGTTTCTCTTGAAGATGGACTGCAACCCATAATATGAACTAAACCCTTTCCTTTCTGAAGAAAAAGGACTTGGAGTGTTCCTTAAAATTTAATATCTCAAAAGATAAAAAATTAGTATCTATGAAAGTAGAATAACATAAGAAAGTCATATATTTCAGTAGAACCTAAGAAAAGAAAGACATTGACTCCAAATAAGGACAACAAAGAATGCCTTTGTGAAGGTGCTAGAATCAAGGAGGATATTTGGTGACAAGCAAAAGGAATGGGGAGGAGGACTCCAAGTAGAGGGGAACATAAACAAATGCAGAAATATAAGATTAATGTGCACTCCAGATATTTGCTGATCTTTTGTGGTACATACATTTTATGGTTCTTGGATATTTGCTGGGTTTCATAAAAAAGTGTAAAGATGAATTTTCTCCCAATAATTTGGTACCTAGGACATGTGCAATTTGTTTCCTGTTTAATAAATGTCACCCTACTTATAATGTATTAACAAATGCTGGTCATAATTTCCAATTATTAATATACTTAACTTGTTCAATCATCATAATCGATAGCAATCATGAGTCTGGCATACTTGTGATGTTGACGAGAGGATTTCCAGTCTACCTTTCCTCTCACTGCTGAACAGCTCCTTTTGGACTGGTCTTCCTCGACCATATCTTGGATAATTCCAGGTTTTCCTGTATGCAGTGAGTATGGTGGAGTTGGAGAGAGAAGATATTTCACTACTGAAAACTGCTATAAAGTTCAGGGATTGCACAAGCCACACCAGAATTCCATCAAGTTTCCTTTAAATCAGAACTTATGTCTTCATTGTTATGCTCTTAGATCTATGAAACCCTTGTCACTGTTGGGTATGCATTATGTTCATTGTCATATATGTATTTCTGTAATAAAGTGGTACACAGACTAAACAGGTTTCAAAGGGCCCATAACCCAAAAAAACATAAAACTAAAACTAATTTTTTCAAAAAAGAATCATGAAATGCCTAGACCTTTAAGGCTAAACGCTGTCACTTGTAGTTCATAAAACCCTTTAATGAATCCTGATATCTAAGCAATTTCAGACACAAGAGTATCTGTTTTCACTGATGTACCTGGCTTTGGTACACTTTAGAAATTTTCCCCTTTCATAGTATGTACTTCTTGATACCAAAATTCCATAATTACATTGTTGAAAGTTATCTGCTTTCAGACTTAAATTTTCTTGTCTAAGAAATTCCTCAGCCCTCATAATGTTGCCTGCGTGTTTTAGTCTAATCCCATGACTATCCAGTCTCCTGGCTAGAGCATGTCTCGTTTCATCTTAGGGTTGGAGGTATGTCTGAAATAAGTAATGCACTCACTGTGAGGTCCCTGAATCATCTGAACCCCAGACAGAGGCAGTGATTCAACTGAATTTACTGTTCACTGGGGCCATACTCTAGACAGGAAATAGAACACAGGTTTCCCCACATAATCCCTGAGACAGCAATGACATGAAGCTCAATTACTCCTCTGAACAAACAAAAACAGTTAAGGAAAGATCTTCAAATTCACCTAAAATAAAGCCTGGGAGTGGTAGAATACGTAGTGCCAGGGGGTCTATCACATACTATGAAGCTGCTTGAAAATCTAGTGGTCCTACCAACAAAATGCAAGCTCAAGCAAGTTGGGGATTTTTATACCCAGATACTAAAATAGTATTCACAAATATAGAGTGAATATGTTGCATGATGTGTTAGAAAAGTAAATTAACTATGGCTGAAGAGTTGCCTCAGTGGTTAAGGGCACTGACTTCTCTTCCAGAAAACCCAGGTTCAATTCCCAACCCATACACATGGCGCCTCACAATCATCTGTAAATCTAGTTCCAGGGGATCTAATTCCCTCTTCTGTCCTCTGTTGGCACCAGGCATACATATGACACACACACACATATGCAAAATACCCATACACAATTTTTAGAAATTTTATATAAACAAATTTACTCAAAAACAAAAAGATAAACTTGGGAAGGAAAGGACATAAGAACAAGAACTTATTTCAAGAGCCAGTTAAGTGGCTCATTCAACTGTGCATTGATAACAAGTGCACACAGGCATATCACACACATACACACACACACACATAAGAATAATTTGCTTCCCTTCAAATCCTGAAGCATTTATGTTTCATTAGTCCTCTCAGTATTAACTTTTTCCATGCCGTGTCTTGTTCATATTTATTCTCCAAATCCACCTATTGTATTCTATCTCTTTCCTTCTGTGGGCATGTGCACGTGTGTGTGCCTCTGTGTGTGTTCATATGGGGTGTGCACACATGCATGTAGATATGCATGTGGGATGTCATTCTCCATCACACTCCACCTTATTTTTCAGGACAGGATTTCTCACTGAACCTGGAGCTGACCCACTCGCTAGACTGTAGACTAACAAGCTCCAGAGATCTTGCCCAACAGCCTCTGGGGGTACAGACAAAAGAAACTGTGCCCAGCTTTTCTGTGAGGGCTGGTGATTCAAACTCAAGTCCTCATGCTTTCATGCCAGGCACTTTACCAGCTGAACCATCTCCCCACACTCTTCTTACTTTTTAATGAATTTCTTTCCATCCTTCAAAACTCTCTCAAGGGTGACCTCCTCCATAAAGCCTTCCCTGCCCCGTGTCAAAAGCTTTCCTTCACACTTGCACACACTCCTATTGCTATTCTTACCACACATGCTGTTACTGTTAGCCACTTATGCATGTTCCTCCATTCCTAACATTATCTGACAGTCATCAGTAAATGAGTAAAGTTCTTTGTTTGATGAAAAACTTAGGCAAATACCTCATCACCTCAGCCAATTTTCCATCGATAGACACTCTATACTAAAGAAAAATTGACACTGGATGTCATGTGTTCTTCAGTATAAAATTACATCAAATGAATTTGTTATTGATTTCATTTCAGATGTTAGTGAGTAGATCTGGCCTGGTCTGAAAGCCAAGCCCTGAAAGCCTGCAGGTAGGTGTGAACCGTATGTCTTGTGAAAGAAACCTCAGCAGAGTCCTATCTTTGGCTAATATCACATCAAATTTTTAATTATTTGAAATCATGAAAATTACTCAATAATTCTTAGAGGCAATTTTTCCATATTCATTGAAATTGTAGATGCTTGTACAATTTTTTTAATATTTATAGCAGTAACACCTACAGAAATACTGCTATATATACAAGATATATGTTATGAGGATATTCATTGTAACATGGTTATAATTTTAAAAATTAAGTAATAATAAATTATCTATACATCAAGAAAAATGTTTAATACAATTTAACCTTCAATAAATAAAACTGATCTATGTGCACTGACTGACACATAATGTTAATCAAGGAAACAAATTATGTTAAAAAGAAATACATGTAATAGACTTTATTTCTGTACAACACAGCAAGAGCTCCATATAGTTTGGTGCTTGAGATATTTACTCACTCTTACATGACAAAACCAGTAAATTCGTGAAATGTTTTGCAAAACATCGGGAAGTGAAGACAATTGTCTTTTATGTTGTTGTTGTTGTCTGCACTTTTGAAAATTATACAGGAATGTCTTCCACAATACCCTCTAGTCAAATCACAGACATTGGGTAACACAATGTCTGCAGCTAATAACCCACCTAATGAAGTGTTGGGAAGTGAAACCAAATGATTTCATAGATACTTTAGCCCTGATTGGTCTCTCGAGTTGCCTGTTTCCTGTAGCTGAGCTTAAATTCCTTCTACAAACACAAATCAGCAAAAGATAAATATTGCACCAGAGTAAAGTGGAGAAGTCATCTGGATTTTGAATATCATTTTGCCTGGTAGCATAAAGGTAACATTACTTGACCAGATTGCAAGTAGAACGATCATTTTTTAGCATTATCTTCTCTCAGAGGTTTAAAAAAAAGAGTAACACAATTTTGTTCTTATAGGTAGCAAATCGAAACATGAAGACTACGATTCTACTGTTTTGTCTTCTAGGATCAACTCAGTCATTACCAGTAAGTGCAATGTGTTTACTTTATGTACTGACCAGGCTCAGCCATGTCTCCTTTACAGACATTTATCTCTTCCTGCTTTTCAACAAAACCACTCTGATCTGTGACCCACTTTTTAAGTTTTCTGATTTTATTATACAAAGCAAAAGATGGTAAACTAATAATGTGTTCATGCAAATTTCAATGTTTTCATTTTTTTAATGCATCCATTTTATCACAGAAGAATTTCAATTGTTTGGGTAAAGTAATAGAGTTAACATGACAGACAGAGTGGGCGACTATTTTATTTTCCAAAACAAAATGAAGATTTCTTTGGTGACTGGTTTTTTGTTCATGACTAAAAGGGTAAACAACACTTTCTGATTTTTCTATGTGATAAGCAAAACATCTAAATTGGATAAACTCTTAGCTATAAAATTATATGATATACATTATAAAATATCGAACAGTTTTTACTTAACATGTATCATTACAAAACATGTTGGCATATAATAGATTTTTTAATTGGGGGTGGAGAACTGGTGTTCTATTATTGCTTCAGTTGTTCTAAGTTATTTTATAGGTATAGAGATAGGCTATTTGATCACCAAGTAGATTTCTCTTTGATCAAGATGCTTAAGATATACAGGGAAAATGCAACAGATTTACTATGAAAGAAGAAAACACTTGAGCTCATTTGGCACTTCCATACTCATCTGTACGACCAACAGACTACTTGGAAACACTCCAGATTGCATACTTGTCCTGGTTGCTAAAATGCAGCGATGAGAAGAAAGCTAGGGAGTATGATCCCCTAGAATTCACAATGGCTACACATATCAAATCATTGTTTGGCAAAAAACTTAGATTGTAAAGCTTTCCATGAAAAAAAATTGAATAGAGAGAATGAAACAAAATATGAAAGACCAACGCATTATTAAGAAGTTCTCGGTGCAGACTTAATGTTTGAAACAAGGTCAAAAATATGTTCCAAAAGTTGGCATCACTGGAGGACCACCCATCCTTCCCTCTGAGATGCATCCAGCAACAAAAGCATTCTGGGACCAGACCCAAGAGAAGGGTTCATTGTATTCAGAAACTAGATCACTGCAGTGGTCCCAGTACTGACTCTGACACTCACCAGGTGACTTTGCACAGTGCAAAACTGACATGTCGCATGCAAGGCAAACATGGGAAGGTTCAAAAAACTGCACTTTAATTCAAATATTTCAAGAAATATAAAAACAGATGTATACAGAACTAAGACTCAGAGTGTAACACAAGTCCTAGCAGAGGAGAGAAACAGTAAATAAACAGGAGCCAGAGACAAGCACTGGAATCCCACATGCCCAACTTTTTCACTTGTCTTCCAGGCTCTGATTCCAAATCCAGCCGAACAAAAAATATTTGAAGACTTAAAACTGCTCAAAAGACAAGGAGCTTAAATTTACATAGCTCTTTAAGGGACAATCTGTTAGCTTCCTGACATAAAAGGATTCAAAACCTCAAACACATCCCTTCTGCTTTAACAAATATTTATATTCACAGAAGCAGATTAACCCTGCTTTGGGACTTCCTCCAACGAAAACTCCAGATCAGGTGACATTGTTAAGTCAACAGCAACCAAATCAGGTAAGCACCCAAAAATAGCAACAACTTACAAACCAAGACAGGAAGCATGTTAAGACTGGTAATTTTTTTTTATTATTGTGTTTCTTTAATTTTTTTGACTACAAATTTTTTTTTATTGAGAAAAGGAAAAAAAAGTTTCCCCCTCCTCCCAGCCTCCATTCCCCTCCCCCTCCTCCCAGCCTTCTCCCCCTCCCCCCACTCCTCTCCCCCTCCCTCTCCAGTCCAAAGAGCAGTCAGGGTTCCCTGCCCTGTGGAAAGTCCAAGGTCCTCCCCCCTCCGTCCATGTCTAGGAAGGTGAACATCCAAACTGGCTAGGCTCCCACAAAGCCAGAACATGAAGTAGGATCAAAACCCCGTGCCATTGTCCTTGGCTTCTCATCAGCCCTCATTGTTCGCCATGTTCAGAGCGTCCGGTTTTATCCCATGCTTTTTCAGTCACAGTCCAGCTGGCCTTGGTGAGCTCCCAATAGATCAGCCCCACTGTCTCAGTGGGTGGGTGCACCCCTCGTGGTCCTGACTTCCTTGCTCATCTTCTCCCTCCTTCCGCTCCTCATTGGGACCTTGGGAGCTCAGTAAGACTGGTAAATTTTTACAAATCAAGATTTGACAGTCTCAGTCCTCAAAAGAATTGCGCCCCTCCCCCTTTGGAATAAGTAAGAAAAGAAAGCCAGTGTACTTGCTTTGATGTTTAAATGAAGAAAGCAAAGCAGCCTCATTCTTTTCCCTTTTATTCATGTGAATTACATGAGCAAACTTTGTTTTAATCTAGAAATCTAAACTAAATGTAGAAAGCTTTGAAAGTGGGTGGTATTGCCTATTTACAAAACTGTGTCCTTGAGATTCTATGATACTCTGATTTGCTGAAAATGACAGAAGAGGTGTACAGAAAAATAACTACAACTTATCTCTAGGCTCTCTCAATCTCTTTCGCTCCTCCACCTGTTCCCCACCCCCGCCATATATGTGGTGTGTGTGTGTGTGTGTGTGTGTGTGTGAGAGAGAGAGAGAGAGAGAGAGAGAGAGAGAGAGAGAGAGAGAGAGAGAGCGTGTGTGTGCGTGCACATGTTTGGAGATAAGAGGCTGACCTCAGGAGGCCTTCCTCTGTTATTCTCCTCCTCTATTGACTAGACTGGCAGGCCAGCGCAGCCATGGGATGCCTCTTTTCCACCTCCAGCCCTGGAATCACACATGTGGCTGTTTACATGAGCGCTAGGAATCTGAATTCAGGTCCTCATATTTGCCCAGCAAATGCTTTATTCACTGAGACCTCCCCTGTGCCCTCTCAAAATTTTCTTTAGTTTCATCACTACCAATGAACTGATTGTTGCTATAAAGCCTGTTTTTTCGAGACATTTAAATAACCTTGAAAACTGTTTTGGCTCCTATGTTCCCTGCCACTCCAACTCTCATTCATCAGTGCCTTGCCTTCATGTAGATTATGAAATATGAGTCAAAAATATTAGAAGTTCAAGCTGTCTCTTTAGTTATTGGACACTGTAGATCATTCAAGTGGAATCAATCTAACTGCTGAAAGAACCTGTATCTTATACTATTAGAGACATTCTTTAGGGAAAAGAATATAAACCTTTATGTGCGAAATTGAGTGACTACCAAGACAGAAATATAACTAAATAATAATCATAAATAAATCACTTGATAAATATCATAAACTTGGCATACTACTAGGCCATCCAGAACCACACAGGAGACAATGAGGCCTCATGCAGACCATTGGTGAGCAGTGAGAGAGCTGATGGTGACTATAACTTGGAGAGCAGTATAAACTACCTGAGACTATCTATCTACCATTGAGGCTGCAGTCCAAAGAGATAATCTCTTGTCTAATGCCCAGTTTCGATGCCCCGCAGATCTTTCCTTCCATAAGTCTAATACCACTAGCACAGCTGCTCACCTGGGGCTCAGACCTGCAATTGGTAAGTACTCTCCTACATCACCGCACTACCTTTGGTTTAATTAATCTGGCACCTGATACTGAGCATGGAGGAGAATCAAGAACATATGGAAATGTCTGTCCACAAGTGCATATGCACACACATTCACTGCACACGGGCTGGAAGAGGAGCAAGAGGATATTCAGAGAGTCGGGCGCCACTCAATAAACCTTCGAAAGCTTTTCTCACAGCCCCTCTGTAGCACTGACCTCATTCTCATTTGTAATCTCCAGATCCTGATACCTCTTCTCTAAGATCCTGCCCCAGCTTCTGCACCAGACCTTCCTTGACAGCCCCTAGTATATCACATCCCACATAAACACTATGATTGCTATTGTGACCCTCTAGGGTGACAACAGGACAGTAACATCTTTGCTCACAGAACATCTTTAAAGAGTCATCTGTTTGGGGAAGAAAAGCATTTCCCCCATGACTTTTCCAGTGTTCATATTGAAATACAGCATTAACCCATGCTCCAGACTCGGTATGTTTTTCTGTATCTCATAACTTTGTCTGGAAATACCTATGAAATAATTCACTTCTTAAGGGAAAAAAGCAATCAGAATATGTCCAATAACCATTATTGCATACAGAAGGGAGTAAATTACCTAAATGGTCTCAGAGATGACAAGAAAGAATTTTAATTCCTGGGGAAGCAGAGACAAGCAGCTCAGTTTGTAAAAGCAAAAGGCCAACAATCTGAGTTTGAAGCCCAGGAACCACATAAATAGGAAAGAAAAAGACAGGCACAGCGAAGTTGCCCTCTGACTTCGACAAACACATGCTTAGCATGAACATGTACATACTAATTTTTCTTTCTTTATAGTTTAGTGTAGGAATTTGATAGGTGGCTCAGTAGTTAAGAGCACTTGCAGAGGACTTGTCTTCTGCCATGCTACAAGTCCCCACACCGCTCTTGTAGAAGACCAGAGACTTGGTTCCCTGCCCTTGTGTAGATCAGCTCACAAATTCCTGGAACTCCAGCTCCAGGAGGCCCAATGCCCTCATCTGCCCTACTTAGGCACCTGCACTAATATACATACAGACAAACATACATACACACATGCTGACACACATGCATACACATAAAAAACAAATCTGTGCTAGAAAATTAAACATCCGAATTTTATCTCTGTGATTAATTACACACACAATAAAATAGTATGAACTTATGTAAGAAATTCTTCCTTTAAATCTATATTTTATCTTTAATAGACATATTTTAGGGTCCCAGATGTTCAAACTGAAAGAAATATAATGAAAATCTTCTCTGATGCCCCACAGCTCAACCCTACCACTGGATTGGCACATGGTGCACAGACACTCCCTTTCACCCTGGGCCCGCTGAGCAGACCACAACAGCTGCAACCCCAGGTAAGCGGAGGGAAAGGCTTCCTGAACTCAGGACATTTTCCCTCAGCTGAAGCTATGGGATCAAACAGTCTTCTTCAAGGGTCTTATAAACTGTAAGCAGATGGTTTGCAGGTGTTTGTTCTATGAACACAAAATGGCATGAATTGTTTCGACACCTTCAAATGCTTGCATACAGTGTTATTTTCACTAACCGCATAGTATGCTGCTATATACATAATTTCTTACTGTAGAAAGTAAGAAAATTATTACCACACCCTAGCAAGAAAACATGAAGGTCAAATGCCATGCTAGTATCTACTAGATCACAGGATGGTGACTTAAAAATTAAAATATTTGAAAAGAAAAATATTTGAAAAGACTCAGTCCAGCATCTTATTCCCCAGAGTCAGAGGCATTAGTGAGCATATTATAAAAGGTTTGTACAGAAGATCGGACATTGCACATTCCCCAACGCACAGCAATGTTAAATCATTGATTCCTCAGTCTTGCTGGGAATTCCCCAATGTCTCTGGGCCAGGCCTAGCTCCAGTCCCTCTAACCTGCCTCTTCCTATGTAGAGTGGATAATTTTTTGGAAGAACTTTAGAAGCATATATTTTACATAATAATGGGTCCCATTATGACATTCTCATACATGCCTATGAAGTATTTCTATCATAATTACCTCCCATTTCTCTCCATGTCCCTCTTCTCGTCCTCCTCCCAGTGGTTGGCCTTCCTCTTTCTATCTAATCTCCCTTCTTCTTGCACATCCTTTATTGTGTGCAGTCAATGAGCTTGATTAGGTTAACGTACAAAAGCACAGGTGAAGTATCACTTAAAGAAACACAAACGACTTACCCATGGCTATGTACTAAAGAAGATTTCTCTCTGCTACCCCAGCAAGTATTAACTCTGAATCCTCAGAGAGGGGTGGGGCCTCGTGGGTCCCTCCCCTGTCCATGACAGAATTTTCACAGTTCCCATCTTATGCAGGGCTTGCACAGGTAATCACAGCAGCTAAGAGTTCAAGAGTGTGACAGCCCAGTCCTTCCCACAGGACAGCATTGCACACCACTCTGTCCCTTCCTCCAGCTCTCCCATTCTATTTGCCACACTCTGTGCTTCCCTCTGAGCCTCTGACACTGTGGTAGAGATGTCCCTCTTAGGGCTAAGCACTCAGTGATCTTTTTATTCTCAGCATTTAGATCAGTTTTGAGTCTTTGCCATACCTGTGACCCATAACCAAAAAAATAAATAAATAAATAAGACATAAAGAGGTTTCTCAAAATAAATAAATAAATAAAGAGGTTTCTCTGACCAAAGATGATGACAGACAGAAGTACTAATTTACAGGCCGAAACGTAAATGTTTGAAAAGCAATATAAAGTTGGATCACTTTCTCTGACACAAACCTACCTTTGTAGCCTTTAACTACCAAAGCCAACCTTGGGAAGAAAGGATGCAGAACCACAAAGCTAGTCAAATCCCAGCTCTCTGTGTAAACAGCTGGCGCCGTGTGGGCGAGTTATTTCAGCCTGGTAGGACTCACCTTCCTCAAAATGTAGAAGAGGTATTAAAGTAGAGGCTTCCTCTGACTGTTGCAAAAATTAAAAAAATAAGTGTCTAGAACAGTTTGTGCAACGCAGTAAATACACTCATGTTCGCTGTCATTACTTCAGACAACTTCCAAGCAATAACTGAGACAAGGTATCTCCTTTGTAATTACACTGCTGAACAATTAGGTTAAATTTTGTTATCATGGTCACTTATGTACCCACCCAGTTCCCCTTTTTATTTATTTATTTTTGTTCCCTCCACTCCAGTTTTCCATTAAAAGGAGATTTTAATTTGGTTTTCTTCACAACACCCACCCTGACAGTTGTTTGGATTCGTTGTTCCTCTGCTGTCATATTTTGCTGCCGGGAGACAAGGAGCTGACTACTACTACAGAAAGATGTGTGCCTGTCACTGTTGGCCTGACAGGCACTGCTGTGCCAGCTGAATGGGAAAATGGCAAGAGCAGGAGCCGGTCAGACTCAAATCCTTCAGGGTGGTACATACTAAGTCGAAAGTCAATTTTGATGACTTTTCCTGACACTGGATTTCCTGTGGAAATCAAAATAAAAGCTTAAGACTTGAGTTTCTTTTTTGTAAAGTTAGGCTAGCTTTTTTTTTTTTTTTTGGAGCAGCAGAAAATACACAGCATGCCAACTCCTCATCCATTTCAGCAAGCAAGCAACTCGTACCCAGTTATCAGTACTTCTCATCTACCTTCCAGACCTCGACTGTGGCTGTGGGCTGCTGAGCAAGTGGGACCCCTAACCCATCCCCTAGTATTCGACTTTAACAGTGATTTTTGTCCCTTTATTTTTTAGATGTTACCCATTATTGTGGCGCAACTTGGAGCTCAGGTAAGACTGTTGTGATTTTCAGTTGCCCATGTGCAGAGTATTTCTCTTGTCTCAATTCACCAATCAAGCACCAGGATTCTAACTCACTTTGCACTGTTTGAGCACTGAAAATAGCAAGATATAACACTTACTTAGCCCTGGCAGGCTGGAAGGTGCACTTCTGTGTCCTTCACGGTACCGTTTCAGTTAACGACACAATCTCTTGTAAACATCATCACTGCATCCAGTCTGAAAATGAATGAGATACAGTTACCCCTCTAGCCGCACCCTTAGTAAACAAAGCAGCCAGTCACCCCTGAACCACACTGTCAAAAAAGAAATAACTTAGTGGGATTAATATGATGACCCATGATGTGGGGGGTTATTTTTAATATCAAATCTATTTTAGCCATATGTGTTTATCCCACAATGTTCAACCTCTTTTTTCTTTCTTGTCAGTCCTCAACACTTTCTTCTATTCCTATTAGTTTTTACGAAAGTACTCTTGAGCTCACTGATAAAATCATCAAAGACCAAAACCAGTTTCAGCATTAACATCAGATGGCAGCTCCATTCCTAAAAGGAGAGGTGAATATTAATACGAAATCCCAATCAACCCTTTGTGTTTAAGCAGGCATCTGTATAGCTTATTAGGATGTCCTTGAGTTTGTAATCCTCCTGCCTCAACCTCTCCAGTGCTGGAATTACAGGAGTGTGTCATTCACTACACCCACTCCTATTGGCTCTTTATGCCACATCTTGAGACTACATCTCAAGAAAAGAAATTCTGAAGTGCAGCAAAGATTTAGGTACCACATACTCATTAAATAATATTTGTGGTGTATAAAATACAGCTAAAACTTAAATTTAAGACCAAATCAAAACAGAAAAATTCAGTGAACTACAACATAGCCATAAATAAATATTACATAGCCATTTAAATTGCATTTATCACAATTTGGCAATAACACAGATAGGGGTTGTTACAAAATACTAAGAAAAATAACTATATAAATGAGTTTCTATTACATGAAGAATAAATTTGTAAAACAACACCTGGAAAAAACCATCATACATAAATCATAGGATTATTTTTTCTGTTGCTTTCCGTATTCTCCAGATTCTTTCCAATGTATATCTATAACCTAATTATATATATGTATGTATGTATGTATGATTTTCAAAGCTAAGTCACATTATTCAATAATAAACATGAGCAGTCTCAAACCACATGCTGACATGAGTTTTATGATACAGATACCAGATCATCCAATTTCTTTATAATACTGAGAAGTATTTGGAGGTTTTGAGTTATATTATATACATTGCATTGAATATATTGAAAGTTCTCTAATTGCTTCTATTTGTCATTTTGCTTTTAGGGTACTCTCCTAAGCTCAGAAGAACTGGTAAGAAAAAAATCTCTTAAGTCACTACCATTTTAAATTCTTCTCATTTCTCCTAGTGTCCTCTGCCCTTCCAGCTCTTTCGATTACATCCCCTCCCCCACCTTCTCCTACCATGAGCTGTGCATTTTTACAGCTCCTTGGAGTTGATTATTCTTTCTCAGTTAAAGATTTTGTCATCTTTCTCCTACTAGTTTCCATTAATTTAACTTTGCATTAGCTTTCTATATATTGCTATCAGACTCAGTATTAACCCAGAGGGCCACTGCACACGTTTAAACTTTATTTTGATTAACTTAAATTTTATATTGAAGATTATACATTATTCTACAGATGTAGACACAAAGTAATATAAATACTGACTCTTCGGGAAGGATTAAATCTGTTGTACTTTCCATTTTATGAGAGTTCTTTTTCTATATTCTGGTAGTAATGAGTTAATTCCTTCTTATAGACACAAATAACTGAAGAATAAGAATTAAAATTTTTATTATCCTCACTCATAATTTCTATGCAATTATGCACAGATCATGTTTATAGACATGTATTTGGACTACTGTGGTATCTAAACATGACAACAGAAATAAGTAATTGAGGTAGCATCATAGTGTAATGAATTAAGTAAAATGCTGCAGACCCCCGAGTAGCTACAGCAGCAGAAACGCTGCAGGTCCTCAAGCAGCGGCAGTGGGCAGCAGGTCTTTGACTTTAGCCTCTCCCTTTGGCCATCCCTATCCCACCCGGCTCTCCTCCCTCTAAACAAAAAAGATTAGTTAACCTGGTTAAAATGAGTTCTTTTCTTCTGTTTCCTTCCCTATAACAGCCAATAGCCTCACAAATCTTCACAGGCCTCCTTATCCACCCCTTGTTTCCCGGAGGCATTCTGCCCTCCAGTCAGACTGGGGCTAAACCAGATGCACAAAATGGAGTCCTTCCTACGAGACAGGCAGGAACAAGCCCTGTTATACAAGGAACCACCCAGGGCCAAGTCACAACTCCTGGGGTCACCGATGATGATGACTATGAAATGAGCACCCCTGCAGGCATGCGCAGGGGCACACACACCACGGAGGGAACCACGACAGACCCACCGAAGAGTAAGTTGTCCCACCTTACACCTTGCTCATCACCATGAGGGGCAACAGCAGAATGGCCGGGAGGGGTTCTTTGCCTTGCACTGACAAACACAGACCTCAGGCAAGGAAAGGAGCCTTCTCGATGCGCGTGGGCATCAAGACACATGAAGCAACAGTTTTACTAGGCTACTAATCCTAGTATTAACCCAAGAAGAAAACAATCAGTTGTTGATATAACTTCCACAACACACATACTCACACACGCGCACGCACACACACGCATGCACATGGGGCCTATAACCAACTTGGAATGAGCCTTAGGATCACCATAATATTGCAAGGAGCCACTGGTAATAGTCTGAAATTCACCAGGGGTACACCGCCCATCTGCATTCCCGCATCGTGTGTAAGCACGGGATGTTTTTACCTGCCTCTAAAATCAATCACCTTGTTTCTTCTAGGAACTCACAAAGCTGCTTCAGATCTCTTTGACTAGCCCACACCACATTTGGAGGTTTGTGAATCGTCTTCATTAATCACATGATGGAAAATACTAAGACACTGTGAAAGGTTTCGGGAGGCATGAATTCTTAGTTTACCTGAGATTTTCTTTGAAATTTCAGGAGATAAATTGAATGAAGAGAATGTCAAGTTCAAAAACATCATTAAATAGATCAATTTGTCTTTGAAATTCTTGGTATGCTACATCAAACCTGGAAGATATGTATATTAAAATATATTTTGAAAACTGACTTTTTCTTCTTCGGGGCTGGAAGAAAGTTGGATGCCTTCAGAAATGTCTTCATGACTTTAAGCTTAGAACTTCCTTTGGAAGTGGGAAGTATTTCTGCCAAGAGAGAGGTTGGTTTGTGATGTGGGGATAAATTCTGGCCTACACATAATCACCTCACAACACATTCCGAGAAGAAACAGAAATTTAATTTTCAATAAGCAAGTTATTTGTGATAATTTATGGCAAACAATAGAAACGAACAAGCGCCAGCCCAGGAGCGGCCCTAGAGTCAAAGCTGTGGAACTGAGGCATTTGTTTCTCACATCTTACAGCTCAGAACAGGAAACATCACTAACAAAAGCACTCAATCAGACCAATGTGATACTCTCTGCCCTGTCCACATAAAAGGCACAACTTAATCTACTTAAATTTATAACTCAGACAACTGCTTTCATCCGGGTTGAAATTGAACCAGCCCCCAGAGTTGTGGGATATACTGATCACACCTTGACACTCCTGAGACTGCCAATAAAGTTTTCATTGAATCAGACAGTAGAGCTAGCTAGTAGGTGAGCAGAATTAGCCATAGATGTTCTCAAGGACCAAGAACATACAGGTACAGGAAGCAGTAGGGAGGGGCTTAGAAAGATTCATTGGTTTTCTGGATTGAGGAAGGAGAGAGAGAGGAAGTCACTGGTTGTTTCTCCACCACTACTCAGATCAATAAGGTTTTTACCCGGATATCTGACTCCTGAGTTTTATTTAATAATCAAACAATATAAGTAACCACTTCACCCTAACCACCCCCCATCAAGTTAATAATGTTTCTCGGGATGTGTACCTGGGACCATCAGTATATAATAGACCTAAATATGCATCATGAAATTCATTCCTTCCCAAGTCCTTCAGTGGTTAAAGACTTATCATCAGTGTATCTACAGATGCTCAAATATGCATATAAATTGACACTTTTGTGTTTCAACTTCAAAAAAAATCTTCAGCAAGAAAATGGTTTTAGTCTTGAAATCTCATGTTTGATATAGCAGAAGATACTATGATTCTTTCATCTGCTTCTGCATTGAATGTTAAAAACTTTTGCAGTATACGACTCAGACAGGTAGAATTAAAAATTAAAATAACATTTGACTGTTACTATGAAAATAGAGTTACTTTGCCAATACATCCAAAGGATCACAGAGATCTTCCAGTGATCAAATGTTGAGAACAACTTTGAGCAAAGTCACATCTGTTTATCTTTGCCCTCTTCGGGTTACATATATTGATCTTCACACATAGAAATTCCCACTGTTTGTTTTACTATTACATGACCTAACACAGTAATTCTGATGACATCAACTTGACTCAGTCCCCACCCAAAAATTAGAAATTGCAATAAACTTAGTTATAAGTGCTGCATAACAAATATACCCCTGAGTGGTATGACTGTCCTGGTAAATGAGGCATCGGTGAAAACCGAAACTGGTGTTACCAATTTGCCAACTGAAAACCGGTAGCATTTTCTTAGACTAGTCCCTGGCTTCAAATGCTTAGACATTTTTCCCTTTTGTTAATGGCATAAATGCCCACTTTTACCATACACTTAAAACATAGTCCCATAGTGACACCAACTGTGACCTTTCACTTGGGAAAACCCTGAGTGACAAATGAAGCATTCCAAGTCATTTCTGAACGGAACTACCAGAAATAACTATTCACAAACCACATAAATATTCTCCCCTAAGCCTAAATTAATGTATCCCTAATTTAATTTTCCTTAGGCACATTCAAAAAATACCTATGACCACACCAATGCCATCTGACACAAGTTCTAGTAAGACAAAGGAAACTCCGAGGGGATAGAAGTCACAACTAGCTGTGGCTAAACTATCTTAACTGTATGCTGGTAGCACAACCTATAACCCCAGCTACTAAGGAGGATGAGGCAGGAGGATCACAAGCTCAAACGCTGTCACTGCTCTAGAGGAAGTTCAAGGCCAGCCTGGCCAACTTAGTTAAGCCTTCTCACAATAAAAACATAAAAAGGTCCAGGGGGCTAGGAGAGATGTCACAGAAGTCAACGTGCTTGACATGCATCTACAGTACCAGTTTACTCCCAGAATCCAGTATAAAATGCTGCTGGGCATGGTGGCCTCCTGTAATTCCAGTCTCAGAAAGTGGAGACAGGTATGATGGCTACCAAAACAAACCCAATGGGAAAGCTCTGGGTTTCATTGAGAGCCCCTGCCCAATTAGATGATATGGAAAAATCAATCAATAGTAATGATTTCAACAACTTCAAGTTTCCACAAGCAACACACACAAATGGGGAAACAGGCTGGGTGCTTAATTCAATGGTGGAATGTGCTTGCCTAGCACATGAGAGGTCCAGGTTCAATCCTCAGAAATGAATAAAACAAAGATGGCTTACTGTTGCAAAAGCTACAAAATATAGCGTCTTGTGAGTCAATTCCTAGCATCATCTCAAGGCCTTGAGAGGCTGAGCACCAAACAAAGGGAAATGGTGTACGCTGAGGGTATGGGAAATATAAAGCATCTGTAGAACTTGAGTCCTAATTTACTTCTAATTCTAATTTAGCCATCAAAGCTTGAACAAGGTAGCAGATATAGAAGTCCAAAGAATAGCTATTAATAAAATACAACTCCAGCCTCCTACAGAATTTAAAATTTTCTAGTAGCCACATGGAAAAGGTAAAAAACAATCAGATGAAATTTTATGCCACTAAAAATCTTTTTATTCAAGATAACCAAAATACAATTTGATAAAAATTCAACATAAAGTTTTTGATGGTTCATTTACCTTTTTTGATGCTACTAAGTCTCTGAAATCTAATATATATTCTAATATATGTTCCCATTTAAGCCACATTTCAAGTTCTTAATAGCAACATGCAGATGGGGAGTGCTATATTTAAAAAACTAAAAGATTTTCAACATTTGTGAGTTTACAGAAAAGTGAAAGAGAATGTAGACATTTTTCAGTTCCTTTTTTCCTCTTCTTACACAGTTAATCCTATCATCAGCCTCTTAATGTGGTCCCTTTTTTGCAACTGATGATCCCGTACTGATACATTGCTACTAGCTGGATTAGATATTTTACATTAGGGCTCATACCTAGTGTTGTATGTTATATATATTGATTTTTAGGTTGATGTAAAGAATATTTTGCTGGGTTCTAGATAAGATGGAATTGAATTTGCAGATCAGATTGGGGAAAACTGACATTTTGACATGATGAGCTCTACCCACAGACATAAAATATCTTGTTAGTGATTCATGATTTTTAAATTTATCCTATTAAAGCTTAATGGTTTTCACAAGTGTGTTTAAGTTCAAGTTTAACCCCTGGTTATTCTTTCCTTAAATTCAGACCTGTGCTCTCCAGGATTGTTATGTTTAAAACACATACAAAAACCAACAATGGTTAGTATTTTAAAAATAGTTGCCTCACATTTGCAAATGCTATGATTTGCTAGGAATCTCCGCCCCCTGGTGGTTTCCAGGCAGCAAAACTACATGCGGTTCATTAAGTAGAGCTAAGAGACCAAGCAATACCTGCAAAGAATTAAGTCTCAAATCCGACAGCCATTCATACAGCAAGTGGAGACGAAAGGTGATTAAGGGTGACGTGTGGGAGAAGCCAGTGCCCCAGCAACAACATGCAGGTTTTCTCTCAGGGACACACTGGCAGACTTGGCCAAAGAGATCAACCTAAGGTGTAGGGAGTCATGTTCAGAAGACTGTGCTTATCCATTACTCCTATTTTTCTCATCATTTTATTAGCATTTTTGATTCTAAAGATTTTATATTGCTCCTGTTGCAATGTGCTATGCCAAATTTATAGCTTACGGTTTTCAACCATATTTTTTAAGGTTTGCTTTCAATTTCTTGAATGTATTCTCAGCTGTTTAGAGTAAAATATAATTTACTTATCTTTACTTCATACAGATTTTTATACGGATCAGTTTCTGTTCTCATTTTTCTTCATGGAATTTTGCCTTCCTATTGATAGAGTGGGTATACGGTGCTCAGTGAGATTGCTGGTCCCAATACCTGATTGTTCTCTAGAAACTCAACTTCTACTGTCCTGTCTGAGAGTTGGTGATGAATTCTGATAAAGAACCTCCCTATGTGGTACTTGACTCCACCCTATGACAAATAAGAAGTGATTATTTCATAAAAATAAATACTAATCACAGATTGAGTATTAACAGTCCCATCCTAGCCTAAAGGAAACAAATAAGAATTGGAGGGGCTGCTGAGATGGCTCAGCAGGTAGAGGAGCCTGCTGCCAGTCTTGACGGCATGAGTTCAGTCCCTGGGTCACACATGGTGGAAGGAAAACAGACTCCAGAAACTGTTCTATGGTTTCCACATACATGCCATGGTATGTGTGGGCTCACACGTGTATGTACACACAGAGAAAAATAAAATGTAGTAAAAAAAATAATTTCATATGGAAAAACTTGTTAAGTGTGGTGTGCTTGTGTGTGCACACATGTGTATATAGACTAGATGCCAAAACGTTATATTATTCTTTCTTTATATTATGCTTATATGTGGACTGTCCACACATACACAATACACACACACACACACACACACATGAATAGTTACTCCCCAGCTAGTGGTGCTGTTTTGGGAGGTCTAGACATAAGACCCATAGAGGATGCTGGGCCCTGTGTGTGCTGGTCCAGAGAAGAGCTGGGCCATCTCTGCTGCCAGTCTAATCCTGTTTCCTAAACTATTCAAGTGTGACCAGCTCCACGTTCCTACTTCAGCAGCCATGAGAAACTGCACCGCTTTGAACCACGATCAAAACAAGCTTCTCCTGTCCGCTGCTTCTGTAGGTACCTGCCACGGCAACGAGAAAGTAACTGATACGATCTGCACTTGTGTGAGTTTCCATTCGGAAACTAAAATGTCATAGTGCTGCTATAAAGCATATGCACTAAATTTTTAAATCTTTCTTGATTATTCTGTTTCTGTATATGCAGGTGAGGCGTATGCTTATCATGTATCCACAAGATAGCCAGAGAAGAGCATCGGGTACCCTGCTCTATCCCTCTCCACACATTTCCTGAAAAGGGCTTTCTTACGGCACAGGGCTACACTAAAGCTGCCTCTGCCTCCCCAGGGCTACATTAAAGGCAGGTGCGTTTTGCCTGGCTGCTGAAATTTTATCTTTCTGCCAACATCTCCGCAAGCCCTCCTGGAGCCTGCAATGCTTTCTAAGCTGTTGCCGCACAGCAAACGCTGAACCCTAGAGCTACGGGTTAATTATCGTGACTGTTTCATAAAGCAGTAAATAAAAATCAGCTCTTAAAAGTACAAGAAATAGAATTAGTGATCCAAACCCCACGGCTCATCTGCTACTGCTCTGTACTCTTGGATGACTATTTTCTCAAACAACTTTAGTAATTACATTTTAAAACACTTTGTTGATTACCTACACTTATTCGTCAATTTCCTGACATAGCTAAGGAAATTTTATATTTGAAATCTTTACCTGTGTGGACATAAAGTAAATTTGGAGTTTCCTATTACTTTGTTTTGGGTTGTTTCAGTTTGGTTTGGTTTGGTTTTTCTCCTTCTCCCAGCCCCGAAACTGGAATTGGTGCAAAGATTTTACTTTTTTCGCTGTATCCTTCTCCAGTGCTCCAACATAAGCAGCTATGGCGACAGAAGCAGGTGCTTGGTGAGAAGAGAAAGTGCTAGTGTTGCAGAATGACGTTCACCCATGGGAAATATCTGACCGACTGACAAGCCCTCCCCGTACAGGACAACTCCAGTTTAATCAGTCCTCGCCCGTGGGATATCAGATGGAGGTAACAAACATGATCTGGGCTTCTAAGGTAAAGGAATTCAGCAAACATGGAAAAGACTTGCATCCAAAGGGAACTTTACTTCCTCCCACCAATATGAAGTGAAATGTATAGACAAGCACTCTTGTCTTGATGAAGGATGGACCAATGCTTGATGCTTATCTGCGAGTGGGAACGATGAGGATGTGTGACTGCAGCAATGCCCTCAGGACTCCCGGCAGGAGTTTTGTGTGTTCTGGGAGCACTGCGCATACTGACCAGCTATGTGAGACTGTCTAATAATTCCATCTCTTCTCACCCGCATACACTTGTGCAGTGTCCACCAAGGAAACCCCCTATACTATAATAAGTACCAGACACGTCTGTATCACCACTCAAATCAGACTTTGTGTCAGCAAGCTTCACCCAGTTAATTACCAACCATTTTGCCAAGTCCACGCCCCGTCTTCCCCACACACTATAACTGCCTTATTTACTCTTCAAAGGAATGTCTCACCAGACCATCTGAAACTGGTTATTCTGTCTGAAAAAAGAAATGCTCACGAACCTTCACTATACTCAGCAAGTGCTACCACAAAAAGCTGATGAGCATTGCCAACTTACACTCTCATGGGGATCAAATCTCAGTCTTTAAAACTTTATAACATTCAATGTCTTTGCATTTCAACAAATCATGTTTCTTTAGTAAACCAAAGAAAACACTATGATACACACATGACCCATTCAGAAATGTAATCACCTCCCTCATACTCCTTCTGCAGTTTCTATTTGTTTTCATTTTCTCCCCCAGTTCTGATCTCTTCCCCCACACTATCACGAGCAGTCGATTGTAAACACTATGTCTACTTCAACTTCCCGACAAAACTGTAAAGAACATTGGCATTGGCTATTTGTAGACTACTTAACAACCTTTCTGACACACATTAGCAATGTAATAATCTTGGCTATTATAATTTATTGCACTGCGAATATACTATTTTCTTGCCTATATGAGCAAGAGAATTTGATTTCTTTCCCCTATCCCCATCTTGAGATAGAGTTTCATTATGTAGACCTGGCTGGCATCAAACTTGTGGAAATCCCCCTGCCTCTGCCTTGCCAGCGTGAGAGTTATGAGTATGGGTCGCCATGCCTTGGTGATTATCTAGTTTTTACTTTCTGCAAATGTAAGGAAATTGCAGGGAGACATCTTACAGGCTGCATATAGAAATATGTACGTCGCAGCAAATAGATGGATCTAGAAAACATCATTTTGAGTGAGGTAACCGAGACCCAGAAAGACAACTATCAAATGTACTCACTCATTAGTGGCTTTTAAACATAAAGCAAAGAAAACCAGCCGATAAATCACAATCCCAGAGAACCTAGACAACAATGAGGACCATAAGAGAGACATAAATGGATCTAATCTACATGGGAAGTAGAAAAAGACAAGATCTCCTGAGTAAATTGGGAGCATTGGGAGCATGGGGACCATGGAAAAGGGTTGAAGGGGAGGGGAGAGGAAGAGAGGGGAGCAGAGAAAAATGTGTAGCTCAATAAAATTAATTAAAAAAATAAGATAGCAAGGGATAAAAACTAGAAAAGCAACCACAAAAGGGGACGAGTCATCATCATGAGAAAGGCAGGTTTGGTTATTTGTGCTCAGGGAAGTGAGCAAAGATTTGTTCTGAGCCTAACAAATATTTTATTTTTTTAAAAAAAGGCTGTTTTCTCTTTTAAAAAAGAAAGAAATATGTACATCGCTGGTGCTAATAATAATTGCCATGTCACACAGAAGATAAAGTGAGGTATGAATTTAAAACAATCAGGTAACAATTAGAACAATATACTTACCATCCCCTTTAATAGCTACAGAGCAAAAACAAGCATGTTGGCGGTCTTAATAGGCCTAAGATGTAACAATTAATTGTAAAGGGAAGATTCATAAATGTCCATGTCAAAAAAGATTCTGGAGAAGATGACATTTTCATTCTCCAGGAACAGTTCTTTGTGGTGACAGTGCAGCTGTGCACACCAGCACTGCGCCTGCTTTCTGTGTTGAAGTGGTCCCCTTACAAAAGAAAATCCCAACTACATTCAAGTCTTTATTTTTCCATGCAGATCCAATTATAGCTACACCATTTTGCTCACAACTGAATCAAGGCAAAGAAGCTTAATTAAACTTCTTATTTCATAATATGATTTACATTTTATTTGGAATAATTTTAGCTTTATATAATCAGAATAGTGAGATGGCTTAGAAAGCAAGGGTGTTTGCCACCAAGTCTGATGACCTGAGTTAAAGTTAAATCCTCAAAACCCACATGGAAGAAAGTAACAATTCCCACAGGTTTTCCAGAGAGAGAGAAGAGAGAGAGAGAGAGAGAGAGAGAGAGAGAGAGAGAGAGAGAGAGAGAGAGAGAGAATTAAAAATTTAAGGTTTATAGAATCATTGGAAAAATAATAGGTTCGGTTGCTACATATTGACCAATCATTTCCCATAATATTAGAAATTTGTATAGCCATAGTATTAAGAACTGAACATTCAGGCTGGAGACCTGACTCCCAGCTTAAGAGCTCTTGCTGCTATTACAGAGAACCAGCACTCAAATCCCAGCACCCACATCAGGTGGCTCACAACTTCCTGTAACTCTAGCTCTAGGGGCTCAAGAGGGTCTGATGCCCTCCTTTTGGCCATTACAGATACCTGCATACATGTGTGCATGCATACATAATACAGATAATAAAATAATAAAATCTTTTAAAAGAAAGAATGAAGCTAACATTAGTAACACATTATTTGCTAAACTACAGGTTCTATTTTACAATATAATATTTTTATTGATTATTGCTGTGGGAACTCCTTCAGCTAATAGCATTTAAGATACCGGCCCACTTTGGGCATGGTCTCGTGTACTATAAATGCAGATGAAAAGCATGTGTGGGTCTCTCAGCTGCTGAATTCAGTTCCAGTCCCCAGCACATGCAGAGGACTGCAGATATCTATTCTTTCTGTGAGTTTATCCCCAGATAAATAAACCTTTGTTTTACTCCATTTGGGGAGTAAAAAGGTTCCATTATTGTGGAACCTTTTGTATGCCAACAGATTACTTGGTAATTTCACATCATGTACCCCAATCACACTTACTTCTTAGTCCTTCCACATCCACACACACACATATGCACACACACACACACACACACACACACACACACAATTTTGTTACTTCTGACCCCTTAAAAAAAAGGAGGTGTAAAAATTCCAATTAGTGTTGCTCATATACTCACTGGAGCATGGCCCGCACCTTAAAGAAAACTGAGTCTTTCCCTACACGCACTTCCTCCAGAAGCCATCAACTGTGGACAGCTACACTTCAGCACCCTTATCACAAATTTTAAGAAATCTCTTTGATGGTTTCCCATCTAAGCTGTTAGCATTACCCGTATTCTACCATTCTTTTATCTTTTTTTTTATTTTCGAGACTGGGTTTCTCTGTAGCTTTTTGGTTCCTGTCCTGGAACTAGCTCTTCTAGACCAGGCTGGCCTCGAACTCACAGAGATCCGCCTGCCTCTGCCTCCTGAGTGCTGGGATTAAAGGCGTGCGCCACCACCGCCCGGCTCCATTCTTTTATCTTGATTCTGTCTAGATACCACATTTTATTTGGGTGTCACATTTTTTTAATCCCCTCTGGTTTAAAAACCTTCTTCTTGTCAGTGTTTATTTGTGTCTGTGTGTGTATTTAGGTATGACAGTGTCTGTGTGTTTATATGTATGCATAGTGAATGTGTATGTTTATATGTATGATTGTGTCTATGTGTATATATATGCATAGTGGCTGTGTGTTTATATATATGCATAGTGAGTTTGTGTTTATATGTATGAATAGTTTCTGTGTGTTTATATGTATGTATAGTAAGTGTGTGTGTTTATATGTATGATAGTGTCTGTGTGTTTATATGTATGCTAGTTTGTATGGGCCAAATATTAATCATCAACCATGTTCTACCTTATCTTATTTTTACTAATTAAAGTTGCTCTTTGAGGACCTTCTGAAGAGAACTCCATTTGCCCAGTAATCAAGCACAACAATGAACAAATAGGACTTCATAAAACTTAAAAGCTTTGGTACAGCTAAGGAAATAATCACTTGAGTGAAGAGGTGATCTATAGAGGACGAGAGAACCTTTGCCAGTTACACATCTGACAGTAGATTAATATCCAGAATATCTGAAATACACAAAAAACAAAACTCAATAAAATAAATGAAGGACTAGTGGAGCACTTGCTCTTCCAGAAGATTCAGATACAATTCTCAGCACCCATACGGTAGTTCACAGCCACACAATGGGGGAAAATTTTGTCTGGTATTGTAAACCTAGGCAACTACTCATGGCCAGTAAAGCCATGGATCTTAGAGACGAACATACTACTGACACTCTCCTAAACAGAATAATACCTAACTTCGTTCTAAACATTTACATTTGTAGCCACCAATAAGTGTAGCTCTCACACCTCATGAAAGATGTTTCTTTATGTAGCAGATGGAAATCATTATAAAATTATTATTAAAAACTTATTTTGAAAGCTGGTCACAATGCAGAGAAATAACTATGAATGTTCAGCCCCAATTTGATAACAAAATCCCTACCCCTAAAGCTCAGGGAACATCAGTGAAGTGGTGTGGGGGAGGCTGTAAGAGTAAGAAGACCATAAAGTTTGCTTCAAGATCATGTCTTCTAGATATGAAAAGGAAGCTACTCCCATGAAATCCCAACAATATAGTTATATGCCTAACAAAACTCACACAACAGCAGCAATGTCTGGAATCCCAACGTGCACTGAGGAAATGTCATGGGGCCCCATACCTAGATAAAGAACTGCAGGGAATTCTCAACAGCTGAAAGGAGGAGAATCAGTCTTCCCCAAGAGAGGAGCCCTCTAATTAGTTATCCAATACCATATGGTCATCCCTAAAAGCATATATACACAAACAACACTAAAGTGACTCAGCAAGTTACATTATGCATTCACATTTATGTATTCATAATTATATATGTATAGGGATCTATATTTTATAATTAGATAGAAACATACATACATAACTAGATGATGAGAATGATAGATGATAGATAGATAGATAGATAGATAGATAGATAGATAGATAGATAGATAGATAGATAGATCTGTGTGTCTCCACCCCCACTATATGGATGGAAATGCGTACAATCATCCCTGCTATTTTTGTTGTAGTTTTGTTTTGTTCTTTATGTAGGTGCCAGGTCCTCCCTCTTATGTAAGAGGCACTTGACTGACTGAGCCATCATCTCAGCATCAACATCTTTTAATGATCTTTATAACCTGGAAGAATATTGAGTAGGCATTTTGAAGACTACCTCTCAATTTAGGTTTTTCTGATGATTTCACATGGCTAACCTGTGGCTCTAGATTTTGAGGGAAACAGACAGCAGTAACGAGCCTTGGTGTTCATTTAGGAGTAAATAGAGCCCGTGTGTCTTATTGCAGGTGCTGCTGAAATGTTGTCTTCTGGATTTCTCTTGCATAGATTTGCTAGTTTTCCATTTTTCCTTTGTAATAAATATTTGGATGATACAAGAACACTTGAGCAAGAATGCTCATAGCAGCATTATTCATAATAGCCAGAACCTGAAAACAAGCTAGATGCCCCTCAACCAAAGAATGGATAAAGAAAATGTGATACATTTACACAATGGTGTATTACTCAGCAGAAAAAAAAAAACAACATCATGAAATTTGTAGGCAAGTAGATGGAACTAGAAAAAGTCATCCTGAATGAAGTAACCCAGACCCAGAAAGACAAGTATGGCATGTACTCACTCATAAGTGGACATTAGGTGTAAAGCAAAGAGTAACTAGACTACATTCCACAGCCCCAGAGAAGCTAGGTAACAAGAAGGACCCTAAGAGGGACACATGGATTTTCTTGGGTAAACTGGGGACAAGGAATTGGGTTGATCCAGTTGGAGGCAGGAGATAGTAGGAGAGCAATGAAAGAGATATATTGATAGAAGGGGACCATTTGGAAGTTAGGAAGAAATCTGGTACCAGGGAAACTCCCAGGAATCCATAAGGATGACCCCCGCTAAGACTACTAGCAATAGTAGAGAGGGTGTCTGAACTGGCCCTCCCCTGTAATCAGACTGGTAACTACCCTAATTGTCATCATAGAGTCTTCATTCAGTAACTGATAGAAGCAGATGCAGAGAGCCACAGCCAAGTACTGGGCCAAGCTCTATGAGTCCAGTTGAAGAAAGGGAGGAGGGATTGTATGAGCAAGAGGGGCCATGAGCATGACAGGGGAACCCACAGACAGCTGACCAGAACTAGTGGAAGCTTACGACACTGGACCGACAGCTAGGGAGCCTGCATGGGACTTATGTAGGCCCTCTGAATGTGAGTGACGGGTGTGTAGCTTGGTCCATTTGTGGGGCCACTATCAGTGAGATCAGGACCTGTCTCTGGCACAGAAGCTGGCTTTTTGCAACCTATTCACAGCTAGGATGCGGGAGAAAGAGCTTAGTCCTGCCTCAACTTGATATGTCATTCTTTGTTGACTCCCACAGAAGGCCTGCCCCTTTCTGAATGGAGGAGGAGTGGATGTGAGGAGAGAATGAGAAAAGAGGAGGGAGGGGAAACTGTGGTTGGAACTTAAGATAAATGGAAAAATATAATAAAATATTTAGGTGATAATAATGAGCTATCTCCTGTTTACCCATGAAATTTTGACACCTAGTTTTGGCATTCAATCATGGACCTTGAAAGCTTTAATATTCTAATTATGATGTCCTATAGTTCTCATCTACTCAACATGTATTCATTGAAATTCTTCTATAAGGAAAAGCTGTCCCTTTTCCCACAAAAAAAAGGTAACCTTGAATTGTCACTAATAGCAATCATTATTAATTCTTCTCATGGTTTAATGACCCAAAAATCCCAACCACCTTACAAGAGATCAAACATATCAACAGATAAGAGTTCTATTTCTTCCATTATGTATTCTCTAATACTGAAAGGCCTTGTCTGAGTCATCAGTTAGCAGTCAACCAATGATAATCAATAAAATTTACATACAAATTGCATGCTTTTAAGATGAGCAAAAATTTTCAGAGCATTAGTGCAGAACAATAAACAGGAAATGCATCAAGTGAAAAGACACCTGGGAGCTAAACGAGACTATGAGAATAGACTCTGATATCTAGCGCTCTAAATAATGTCAGCCTAAATGTCCTCTCTTGATTCCAGAAAGTTCTTCTCTCCAGTGTTGTTATCATTTCTAGAAATAGTTGTATTTCCAGGTGACTGCATCTCTATAGCATAGCTTATTCATATCCCATTCTAAGCCCCTCCTTTCACATCTTTCAGCAGCTAAAATATTGTCTTTATCTTTAAATGAGCAAAAGACAGCAATGGACATTTTTATTGTTTTTATTTTTATATATTTTTCTTCACTCCCCTCCCTTCCTCCCCTCTCCCCTTCTACCCTTTCCCATGATCCCCATGCTCCCAATTTACTCAGGAGATCATGTCTTCTTCTACTTCCCATATAGATTAGATCCATGTATGTTACTCTTAGGGTCCTCTTTGTTGTCTAGGTTCTCTGGGGTTGTGAATTGTAGGCTAGTTTTCTTTGCTCTGTATCTAAAAACCACTTATGAGTGAGTACATATTACATTTATCTTTCTGGGTCTTTGTTACCTCACTTAATATGATGTTTCCTACATCCATTAACTTGCCAGCAAATTTCAAGATGTCATTATTTTTTCCACTGTGTAATACTCCATTGTGTAAATGCGCCACATTTTCTTTATCCATCCTTCAGTTGAGGGCATTTAGGTTGTTTCCAGGTTCTGGCTATTACAAATAATACTGCTATGAACATAGTTGAGCACATGTCTTATGGTATGATTGAGCATCCTTTGGGTATACACCCAAAAGTGGTATTTGCTGGGTCTTGAGGTAGGTTGTTTCCTAATTTTCTGAGAAATCACCATACTGATTTCCAAAGTGGCTTTACCAGTTTTCACTCCCACCAGCAATGGAGGATTATTTCCTTTACCCCACCTCCTCTCCAGCATAAGCTCTCACTGGTGTTTTTGATCTTGGCCATTCTGACAGGTGTAAAATGAAATCTCAGAGTTGTTTGGATTTGCATTTCTCTAATGGCTAAAGATGTTGAGCATTACCTTAAGTGTCTTTCAGCCATTTTAGCTTCCTATGTTAAAAGTTCTCTGTTTAGGTCTATACCCCTTTTGTTATTTGTTCTTTTGATGACAGATTTCTTGAGTTCTTTGTATATTTTGGAGATCAGCCCTTTGTCCAATGTGGGTATGGCAAAGATCTTTTCCCATTCTGTAGGTTGCTGTTTGGTCTTGTTTTACAGAAGCTTCTCAGTTTCAGGGGGTCCCATTTATTAACTATTGCTCTCAGTGTCTGTGCTACCGGGGTTATATTTCAGAAGTGGTCTCCTGTGCCAATGTTTTCAAGTATACTTCCCAATAAATATGGAACTATTTTCGTTCTTCTACATGTTGATATCCAGTTAAGCCAGCACCAGTTAAATATGCTTTCTTTTTTCACTTGATATTTTTTACTTCTTTGTCAAAAATCAGGTGTTGGAATGTGTGTGGAATAATATCTGACTGGGTCTTCAGTTCCATTGGTCCTCCTGTCTGTTTTTATGCCAATACCAGGCTGTTTTCAGTACTGTAGCTCTGTAGTAGAATTTGAAGAAGGGGATGGTAATGCCTCCAGAAGTTCCTTTATTGTACAGGATTGTTTTGGCTATCCTGGGTTTTTTTGTTTTTCTGTATGAAGTTAAGTATTGTTCTTTTGAGGTCTGTAAAGAATTTTTCTGGGATTTGATGGGCATTGCATTAAATCTGCAGATTGCTTTTGGTAAGATTGTTATTTTTACTATGTTAATTCTACCTACACAAGAACATGCAAAATCTTTCCATTTTCTGGTCTCTTTTTCAATTTTTTTCTTCAAAGATTTAAAGTTCTTGTCATATAGGTCTTCCACTTGTTTGGTTAGAATTTGCAATCTCCACCAGATCAGGCCTAAGTGAGCAGCCTCCGAGGGAGCAGTCCCAAGCCAGTGACCTCCACAGGACCAGGCCAGAGCCAGCAACCTCCGCAGGAGGAGACCTGAGCCAGCAACCTCTGCAGGAGCAGGCCCAAACAAGCAACCTCCATGGGAGAAGGCCCAAACAACTTCCGGGATTGCAGAGCGACCTCTGGGGGCAATAGACATTTTTAAAGAACTAGAAATGAGCAATAGATGTGAGTGGGGACTAAAGTGAAAAAAATAAAATAAGTGCATCTTTGCCTTTACCATGTGTTCACACTGCCAGAGAGCCTTATTAAAAGCTAGATCCTGGTTGAGAGAGAAATGAGAGCTCCTGCCTTGTTCATGTCCCCTTGTGATGACAGTGCTGCTAAACCTGGATACTGAGCCTGTATTCTGAACACTCAGACTAATTGTACCCAGAGTTATATGTGGTAGTAAAAATGGCAGTATTGTGTGTAATAAATTCTGTTCTGAGTCAGTATGACCTTTGTGGGAAATAGTTTGGCTGTGCAACTCGGAACAGTGCTTCCTAGTCCTAGATGAGCATTAAAGGATCCTAAGGAACTCTGCAAACTATCAATGTTCCACGGTGCCAAACTACCTTCCAAAGATAAATACCTAAAATAGGCAGGTGCTGTGGGACATTTAGACACTGTGTGAAGATGTGTTGCTGTGATTGGTGTAATGAGAAGCTGAACAGGCACTAGTTAGGCAGCAGACTATAGGCAGGACTTCTGGGCAGAGAGAGAACTCTAGGGAGAGGAAAGGTAGAGTTACCAGTCAGAGGCAGAGGAAGCAGGATGGGCAGTACAGACAGGAAACAATGCCACATGGCAGAACCTAGATTAGGATGAATGGGTTGATTTAAGTTATAAGAGCTAGTTGAGAATAAGCCTAAGCTAAGACCAAGCTTTCATTATTAATATTAAGTCTCCATGTCGTTATTTGCAGGCTGGCAGTCCAAGAAAGTTTGATGAGAGTGTACTACTATAGACAAATGCTACCTGCAACCTTAAATAGAACAGCCTAGAATGCATACATTCTTGACTGTCCATGGCACTGAAAAGAGATGATTGAATGACTGGCCCTAAAAAGGACATATGCCACTCTCTGTGGCTCAGGGACTGACATAGAAAGGAAAAAAATAATAATTCAAAGGCTGAAAGGTAGGAGAAAGACAGCACAATGCACTGAGCCTACCCAAGAACTGACTGTCAGAAATGGATGGGGGTTGGGGGTCGGGGCTCTGGAAACCATCCCCCTCCCTGTTGAAGGACTGACTAGTGATGGAGACTAGGGTGTGGGGATCAGTATCTTCAAATGTCTACCTTCTAATAAGTTCACTGGTCTTCACTGGATAGTTTCATACCCATGGTCACACAGATACTTAAACTGTTAAACTCAATGGATCACAAACAAAACAGAAGAACATCAATGTGAGAAACAGACCTGTGGGAAGGAGGGAGAACTGGTAAAAGTAAGAGGGGATAGAAGAGGTTGGGGGTAAAAGTAGGAGGATGGGGGTAAGGGGAGATGGGGAGAGAAAAGGGAGAAGGGGAGGAAGGGGGGAACTTGGGGAAAAAGGAGGATTGGGATAAAGGAAGGTTGGATAGGGGAGCACGGAAGCACAATTCTTAGTTAAGGGAGTCACCTTAGGGTTGGCAAGAGATTTGAACCTAGAATGGCTCCCAGGTGCCCAAGCCGAGGTCCCCAGTTAATTCCTTGGGCAGCTGGGGATAGGCAACCTGAAATGACCCTATCCTATAGCAATTCTGACGAATATCTTGCATATCATCATAGAACCTTCATCTGGTGATGGATGGAGATAGAGACAGAGACCCACACTGGAGCACTGGACTGAGCTCCCAAGGTCCCAATGAGGAGCAGAAGGAGGGAGAACAAGAGCAAAGAAGTCGGGACCACGAGGGATGCACCCACCCACTGAGACAGCGGAGCTGACGTATTGGGAGCTCACCAAGGCCAGCTGGACTATGACTGAAAAAGCATGGGATAAAACTGGACTCTCTGAACATTGCGAACAATGAGAGCTGATGAGACGCCAAGGACAATGGCAAGGGGTTTTGATCCTACGTAATGTGCTGGCTTTGTGGGAGCCTACCCAGTTTGGATGTTCACCTTCCTAGATATGGACGGAGGGGGGAGGACCTAGGACTTACCACAGGGCAGGGAACCCTGACAGTTCTTTGGACTGGAGAGGGAGGGGGAAAGGAGTGGGGGGAGGGGGAGAAGGGTGGGAGGAGGGGGAGGGAAATGGGAGGCTGGGAGGAGGTGGAAACTTGTTTTTTTTCTCATTTTCTCAATAAAAAAAAGATTTAAAAAAAAAGTAGGAGGATGAGTTACACACTTGCATGAAATTGTCAAAGAATAAATTTGATTAATAAAAAATAAATGTCTAAATATCATTCCAGAGTAATTAATCAAAAATTTTCAGGGTGGAATCCACTAATAACTACTTGAAACCAAAATATATGATGAATATTTTGTTGAATAAAGCTTATTGAATAACTAATGATCTATATAGATATTAAAAATGTAACAAAAAATATGATATAATACTAATCTTAAGTAGTCATAAAACTCTTAGATTTAGTATAATTTTTATTATTGCATCATTAATTCAACAACTTATTTATTGCTGGTATGTACTGGGTACTAGACTAACAGATTCATGATATAATTCAGTAAATAATTGTTAATTACATTCTCTGAGAAGCTTACATTTCATATATTATGTATCTAAAAGTAAAAATATATATAATCCAAATTTGAGTCTAAGTTGGTTCTGGGTAATTTTTATTTTCTCCTCTAAACATTTCTGGGGTTCTTTATTTCAACAACAAATAAAATAGGCATTTTCCTCTCATATATTACTCATATGGGTATTAAAATTATCACCATAAAAATCAACATTTTATTTAAAGGCATAAAGCAAGCCCTCTTGCCAGGTTCAAATTTTCCTTTCTGACAACTGCTTTGATTCAAAGGTAGACCTTGGCCTCCCCCTGCTGGACAGAAATATCTGCAGCTGAGATCTGAACAGTGAGAAACCAGGGAATCTCAGCACAGCAGCCACTCCCCTACAAATTAATTTGTCTCTCCACCAATCAAAAGACGCTTGCCCTGGCATAGTATATGACAGACAATAGGTGCAGATTGTGCAGAAGAAAAAATGTGATCCTTTTTCTTGAGATGCTCTACATCTCATGAAAAATAAATTTCTTGGCACTATACATCAAGAAAAAGAAACAACTCTCTACCAAGAAAGGGCACATGAATGATAAGCACAAAATATATCTCCACGAACAGCAAGGAACACTTTCCTACAACTCTCTCGTGGAAATACTAAAATAGTTGAACTTCCAGTTTGCATAAAACCACTGCAATCTGTTACAGTAAAAGACCTGACACTAAAGGAGAAACTGATCAAAAAAAGTAGTCACAGATAAAACGTGATCATTTGTCCCAAGAAAAAACAGGTATATTCATACTTTTATCTTAGACATGGCTACAAGATGTCCCTGGACAGAAATCCTAGCAGAGTCTCTAGTCTTAGCTTGCTCATTCTATTAATGACCAGCGGTGACCTATTCGATTCAAATAAGCTTGTGTTTCGGGAAAGACATCCCTAAGCAGAATGCTCACTGCAATGATGCTATAACCACAATCTATGGAGACAGTTGAGTCCAAACTACACCTCTCTTGCAGTCATGGGAGGACTGCACTGGTTTTCATTCAGACTCCCAGGAGCTGCTCTCTGTTGTGAAAACAATGATAAGAAAGTGTTGCCAGGGCACCTGAGCTATAAACAGCACACACTTTCATCACTACATTTGTGCTCGGGGCATATATATTTTAGCAAAAATTAGAGACACTATTAGTGGAACTTACATTCACAAAAATCTTATTGTATTAATAATTCTACTGACTTCAACTTGTGACATAGAAATTAGTTGTCAAAATTAAAATGTGAAGTTACTTACAACTGCCTTTTTCTCAGTCTCATGTTTTCTACCTTTTCTATTCTATAATTTCCACATCTAACACTAAATTTCTCTTCATTGCTCTTTCCTTGTCCATGGCTCTCCAACTTCCTGCTGACTGTTAGAGTCAGCAGGAAAAGTGGATCTCAGACGTCCTCAGAGTGGTTCGAGAAGGTCAAAATGTTGCACCTCAACATGAAGTTTCACGGCAAAAGTTTTCTGGAATACCCTGTCTCATCTCTATCCCACGGAACACAGAATTATCTAAACACGTACTCACAAAACAAGGCCCAGCTCTTTGCAAGAATTCCTTACTTCCTCATTTTCTCACTCCAACAATCTCATTTGTCTAGACATGATACCTTACAGTAAGGTCATTCTCCTCTCTCATCATTCAGAGACTGTTCTAGCCTGCCATTATTTACTCCAGCAACATTTGTTGGGCGGCTTTTTTTTCCTACTTTCTGCTGCACCTCTGATCTTTCAGCACAGCTTGCAATTTTGCTCCCTGATTCCATCTAACTTGGTTCAGTGAAAACATCTGACTATAACTTGGGCTACATGCTGCTCAAGCATTATAGATTGAAATATGCTTTTATAATACTTTTCATTCTCTTCTGAACTGTATAAGGGACATCGTATCTTCATGAAATATAATTTAGCTTTGCAATATATATACAGGTATATTATCCCAGAGTTGAGTTTCAGGAAAGAAAACATGTTATGAAAAGAGTGACTTGGAGTCTAAAAGGGACAATTTTTTTTCACTTTTTCCCCTACCTTTCTTTTTTTATTTATTAAAAATTTCCACCTCCTCCCATTTCCCTCCCACTCCCCCCACTCCCCCTCCCCCTTCCTCTCCAGTCCTAAGAGCAGTCAGGGTTCCCTGCCCTGTGAGAAGTCCAAGGTCCTCCCTCCTCCACCCAGGTCTAGGAAGGTGAGCATCCAAACAAACCAGGCTCCCACAAAGCCAGTCCATGCAGTAGAATCAAAACCCAGTGCCACTGTCCTTGGCTTCTCAGTCAGCCCTCACTGACAGCCACATTCAGAGAGTCCGGTTTGATCACATGCTTCATCAGTCCCAGTCCAGCTGGCCTTGGTGAGCTCCCATTAGAACAGTCCCACCATCTCAGTGGGTGGACGCACCCCTTGCGGTCCTGACTTCCTTGCTCATGTTCTCCCTCCTTCTGCTCCTCATTTGGAACTTGGGAGCTCAGTCCTGTTAAGGCTTTGAAGAAAGAAACTGAAGAGGATTCCCCCACCTTTCTTTAGCACCAAACCTTCTCCATCCCATCCTCTCTGATCTGTGGTCCAATCTTTGCCTCAATGTTTATTCAAGATGTTTCACGAATGGGTTTTACATTCAGTCCTATAAAGATTTGCTCTCTGACAGACCCTGAAAGGGTCTCTAAGAAACATGGCTCTACTTGCTGTAGTAATGGACACTTAATTTCATACTGCTTTGAACTACCGCCTCTGATTATGGGTGAGCATGTGTGTGTGTGCATAATTATCTCATCCACTGTGCTGTATATTTCTGGAAGCAAAATTATGTGCCATGATCTTATACTACACTTTACATAAAACTAGTTCTCAATAGATTCCGGTTGAGCAAATTAACTTTGAAACTTTATGTAGCAGTTTAGTCCTTGGCACATCTATCTACTATAACACCTAACAGCCCAAACCTAAAATATTTCTTACATGCATGATTCTCTCAAACACTAGTAGCTCCTTGAGAAAGGGATCATGCTTATTCATGTTTATAATGGCAGCATCTGAGCAGACGTCATGTCAACAGAAATCATCCAAGGAGTGTTACAAATGAATAGGTAAAAGCTTTAAATCCACGGGAGAGAGTCTCATCTAACTATGATTGCTATGAATCTACTTACTGGTAATGAATGCAATTAAATTCACTGCAATATGGGAAACCATAGGATAGCGGTTTCAAGAATTTTGCCATCAGAATCACACCATTCTTTTATTCTGACCTCACGCTGGCGGTTAATCTTTTCTGTAGAAAAGTCTTCCACAGTAGAATTCTTTTAAAGAGGTCTAAAAGAAAACAAAGATTTAAGAAAAGATTGAGTTCACTCTGAGAGTAACAGGATTTTATTTTTATTAAAGTTATTTATTCTGTGTGCATGTAGTATGGGTATGTGGGTGTCCCCAAGACACAAAGTGGAAGTGAAGGTCGGAGGACAACTTGAGGGAAAGCATCCTCTCCTT
The DNA here is from genome assembly GCF_037038515.1 of Microtus pennsylvanicus. NCBI lineage: Eukaryota > Metazoa > Chordata > Mammalia > Rodentia > Cricetidae > Microtus > Microtus pennsylvanicus. The sequence continues at coordinate 16,696,868 of NC_134590.1, read as the reverse complement.
CTACCACGTGGGTCCTAGAAATGAAACTCAGGTTGTCGGGCTTGTCCTTCGGCACCTTCACCCGCTGAGGCATCTCACCAGCCAGAGATTTTATTTTTCTTTGAAATAGGAGGAATTATAAATTCAAGGGCTATAAAATGTACAATTAAAATATTTCTAAATATCTAAAGGCGTTTATTCTAATTCATTTTACCATATAAACATTACCAAAAAATCAGCACATATTATGTTTTAAATTATATCTAATGTTTTTATTTTAAAAATAATTAAGTCCTTAAAGAACTTTTTAAAAATCAAATAAGGCATTAAATACAATGTAATAGAATACACATAAAATATGGTACTAAAAACAAAAAGCATAAAGAATGAAATACATAAGACAATGCCACCATTGCTTCATATTCTAACTTGATATTCTAATTGATAAAACAAAATTTGGACAAAAGGAAAAAAACAAATATGTTCAAATTATAAATCATTCATAATCCTAACAAAGATTTGGCACAGTTTCTGGGTATTTATTTTCAATCCCTTTGTATTCATCTATAAATCTATGATTTTTACAGAATCAGAATGATATAGCAAAAGCACATATTTTCCCAATTTTGAAGTTTTATCAATGATTTTAAAAGTCAATGATAAAAGTTCACAAATGTCAGTCAGGATGATTGGGATATAGGAAGGTTGGATAGGGGAGCACAGAAGCACAATTCTTAGTTAAGGGAGCCACCTTAGGGTTGGCAAGAGACTTGAACCTAGAGTGGCTCCCAGGAGCCCAAGCCGAGGTCCCCAGTTAGTTCCTTGGGCAGCTGAGGATAGGGAACCTGAAATGACCCTATCCTATAGCAATACTGACGAATACCTTGCATATCACCATAGAACCTTCATCTGGTGATGGATGGAGATAGAGACAGAGACCCACACTGGAGCACTGGACTGAGCTCCCAAGGTCCCAATGAGGAGCAGAAGGAGGGAGAACATGAGCAAGGAAGTCAGGACCACGAGGGGTGCACCCACCCACTGAGACAGTGGAGCTGATCTATTGGGAGCTCACCAAGGCCAGCTGGACTATGACTGAAAAAGCATGGGATAAAACTGGACTCTCTGAACATGGCGAGCAATGAGGGCTGATGAGAAGCCAAGGACAATGGCACGGGGTTTTGATCCTACTTCATGTTCTGGCTTTGTGCGAGCCTAGCCAGTTTGGATGCTCACCTTCCTAGACATGGACGGAGGGGGGAGGACCTTGGACTTTCCACAGGGCAGGGAACCCTGACTGCTCTTTGGACTGGAGAGGGAGGGGGAGAGGAGTGGGGGGAGGGGAAGAAGGGTGGGAGGAGGGGGAGGGAAATGGGAGGCTGGGAGGAGGCTGAAACTTTTCTTTCCTTTTCTCAATAAAAAAATAAAATAAAATAAAAATTAAAAAAAAGGTAATAGATAAGGAAACTTGCAACATTTGAAAAAAAAGTGTTCCTAGATAGGATAATATTAACTTTTAAGAGGGCTTACTGAGTAAACCCAAGTACACTACCCTTCCTGCATGGGTCTTATCCGATCAATAGAAGTCCTAAATTAAACAGAAGAGTCAGTCATCTGAAACGTCTCTTGCCTTTTATGAGCTGTGGCGCTGGGTTTTCCCCACCTTCAGATTACACTGAAACATCAGCTCTGCTGGGTTCCAAGTTTGCCTGCATAATAATTAGAACTAACTACACCATTGGTTCTCCAGGTCCACAGTAGACCAAATTCATATCTACATATTTGGAGGCCTCCTTTAGGATGTAAGACAGTTCTTTACAATAAATCTTGCTATATATATATATATATATATATATATATATATATATATATATATATATCCTGTTTGCTTGACTATTTGTTTGCCTTGACTGAGAAGGCAAGTTATAGAGACCAACACTGGCAGTGTCTAGACAAGTATCAACCCTTGAAGGAGCTTTTCCAAGTGAGCCAAACCATTTTAAGGATATTTCCCAATGTAAAAATATACAGAAGTTCGAAGTAAAAGACTCTTATGTATTCCAGGCCTAATGTAAATTCCAATCCTATCATGAACTGTGTATGACCCTATTGTAAGCCACATACTGATCTTTGCAATCTAATCAATCTGTGTTCACAGAGAACTATGAGGTTATTGTCAGGACCAGCCAACCTGTCAAACAACACCTGAATAGGTGAGGATTAAGAAGAGACAAGATACATAATAAAATCGAAAGGACTGTTGATGAATATTGCAGCCATAAATTTATTTCTCATGACCTATATATACAGAAAGCAGGGAGGCAAAAAGATCTCCCTATCTTAAGGACACCATGATTCAAGGACCAGACAAACGTAAATACCTACTTAATTCTCAGGATATCTGGTGACCATGGCCTTTGGTTTACATCCTATTATTCAGCCCTAAGGACCAAAAACAAGTTTGAACTCTCTGATACTATGTCAAGATAAAATGGAATCACTGTGAGCTAACACAGGTTATGATTTGGTGTTCGATATAGGTCTTTCTACAGGGAGATACTAGAGTGACTATGAGTAGATTAGTAGTCTAACCAGGAAAAAAACTGAACATTACAAATTGACAAAACAATTAAATTATTTTTAAGATACAGCTATGTCAAGAAGCTCACCTGAGACAAATCAAAAAGGATGGCTAACAATCACAACCCTTATCTGGGAGCTTCAAAATGCCTACAACACCCCAGTTCTCTTAGAGAAGGTGTCATTATCATGTCACCCTATCTTTGCCTTCTTGACCACAATGGTCTGGACTAGGGATGACTGTTCAAGCCAGGATTCTATAGGCTGCTCTAACTCAAAAGCTCTGCTCAAGACTGGCTTTTACAGAGTGTGACTAGTTAAAAGCTGAATTAGTCACATTCCCTCTCAGGAAATTCAAACAGAAATCTCAGGTATAAATTGGTGCTCTATGACAAAAGGTCCATGGAAGATGCAACATAAATATCTGCACAGCTAGGGAGTCCATGACTCACCAAAGACCAACTTGGAGAATTAGTGAGTTCTAGTGGGGTTATTTACGGGAGTATAGGTAAGGGTTTACTTAGAGGAAAAGAAACGCCTTGAACACAGTTACATTACCAAAGCCCACCTCAGCATGAGTGATAGCTCACAAAGGCAAAAACCTGGAGCATGCTACACAGCCTCTAAATTGTAAAACAGTTTGGAGAGTGTCCTTTCCAACTGACTCTGGTGGTCTAAACCTCTTCCAGGCCACCGGGCTGGTTTCTGCATCTTCTGGGAAGCTTGGCTGGTATGAGAATGACTCTTCAGCAGTCTTTGTTGGTTTTTCTGGGAGGTGGGGCCTGGTAAATCTGGTAAGTTTCAGGGACTTCCTGAAGGAATTTTGTTAGTTTACCTTCTGTCTTAAATCCTTTTCCTGCAGGGTAGGATGTTTCAACCTTAGAGAAACTGCTACACGACAGTTGGCGACTGTTGGTAATAACCATGTCTACCATGTCTTCCCAAGTCTATCAGTCAAGTCGTGAAACTGATGGCAGACAGCACAGCACTACAAGGTCTCCATGAGGCCTGAGACTCTATTTGCTCCTGTTTTGCTCTCATCCACTAAAAATCTTGGTTTGTGCTTACTTTTTTCAGCAGTGTACATCATGTAATGCCACATAAGGGGAAACACAACTAACCACAGCTATCCTGAACACAAAAATGCTCTAATGATTTACAGCAAGTACAAAAGGACAAAATATCCACCCAGATGAGGCAGATAACAAACACTAGTAAAACCTGGCAGGCATAGATAAATATGCAGAACATTTGCCCCCTTAAAAAGAGCAATTGATCCCTAGTTTTCGTCATGGTTATCATTCATAAGAGCAGACACTATCCAACTTTGATATTTAAAATGAGATAATGTTGGTAAAATATGCTTATCACATTGTAAGAGTTAATTATTTTGGAGATAGGGACACAGCCCAATAAGTGAAGTGTTTGCCTCCCAAGCATAAAGAACCAAGTTCTATCCCCAGAATTTACATAAAAAGTCAGATACATTGACACATGCATGTAATCCCAGAACAGGGCAGATGGAGATAGTTGATCTCTGGGGCTTCCTAGACAGCTGGTCTAGTCAAACCAGTGAGCCCAGGACCCAATAAGAAAGCTTATCTCAAAACAAAAAAAAAATGATGAACAGCTGCTGGAGAATGGCATCTGAAGTAGATGCCTATAGGTGTGTAGGTAGGTAGATAGATAGATATGAATGGGTGGATGGATGGGTGAGTGGGTGGGTGAGTGGATGGACAGATGAAATGTTGGATGGGTGAGTGGATGGGTGGACAGATAATTAAATAAAATTTGAAAATACTTTATTTTAATTTTTTAGAATCATTATTTACAGGAATGCATAAGAATTATCTGGAGATGAAACTACTTAGCCAATTTACATTTCTAACTCCTTAGCACATTTTCTCATACTATTAAAATGTTTCTCTATAACTAATTGGTCTCCTAGCTGACTCATGAAACCCCTAAAATTTAAAGTATGCTGACTCTTAAGGTTTGCTGTCTTTTAATGAGTCACTGAATTAAAGGAACCCATTTCTTGGTATTTCTGACCTATATTTTCCCAGGATAATTACGTCCCACAGACACCTTCAGACATTGCCTATCAGACAAAAATGCATAGTGGGAAAAATATGATTTTCTCCAACTTGATCCAGGTCTTTAATCAGAGACTGCCAGTTCTGCGCAGCTCTTCAAAGTTTTCCTATCTCTGAGGCTCAACACACTGAACTCAGAAATGAACATGAAGACAATCCCCAGCAAACACACATGGAAAGCACCACAACATACTCAAAGCACAGAAAAGTCTCAAAACGTGTGACACCGTGTTAGTAGAACCTAGTTCACCTCTCATTTTCTGCTTAGGGAAAATATGAGTAGGGAAGAGTATATATGAATTTTGAGCCAAACTAAACTGGATTCACACTCCGCTAAGCTAGCTAGATGTATATCTTCAGCATGTACCTTAGCTTCTCTGAGTTTCTGAGACTGTCTCTAAGGACTGAGACAACAGGGCACTGTAAGGCTAGCATGAAAGGAAATGATGGGACAACAGAAAAGTGACTTTCTGTTATTTAGCAGGTGTCCAATAAGAGATTATTTTCTTGTTTCCATTCCATCCTCTTTTGGAATGTAAGGATTAACCACTTAATATACTTAATTAATATACAAAGTTAACTTCATATAATATATAACGTATGATTATATACGATACTTGTTTCACTCATATGATTTTATATATACATATAATGCATCTGAAAATGAAGCGAGATGACATTGACTATCTTAGATAAAATACTAAGGTTAGCACTCTCCCTCCTCACACCTCTGTGCTGCCCTACCATCTCAAATAGAGATGTCTGGAATAACTGGGGTAGAAACGTCACACTCTTGTTTTATTTGTCACTTATTTAATAATTATTAATCACTATTATATGGAAAACACTGAAGATAACAACAGCAAATGACTCCTCGGACTCTGACTGTGGCAGACTTACCTTAAACAGAATTTCCTAATGCATGCTCTACAGAACAGCCATTCTGCAGCTTTTTAAGTGCTTTAAGAAAACTAAGTTTAAGGATAAGTTTTCAAAATTTCATTTCTATGAGGATTTTAGAAGCAGTCGTGGTCTTGGGGGCATAGAATATACTTGTATTTAATCATGAACCTCTTCTCAGGGGGTCACTTTGGGGTTTGTCTGAACATGCGACAGGCAGAACAGACCTACACTGTGATGGCAGAAGTGCTCCCATGATGCACTCCTAAAATCCCCTGGGGAAAACAGGTAGGAAACAAGTGTTCTTCCCCAGTGCCCATGCTGGAGTAGGAAAACAGCTATGGTCATCGAGCCCAGCCTGGATTGGAGGTTTGATTCCTCCTCTTTTATCCTCCTTCCTCAATAAGTCATAATAATACTAGACTCTTAGAATGGATAGATAAGGGGGATAAATGTAATAAGAAGGAGGTGCAAGGTGTGGTCTGAAGGAAGAGCCTACTAGACATTCTCCTGGATTTTATTACATCCTGGAAAGCATAGTACCACCAGTCAGGGATAAATACATCCTGCTCGCCTACAAGGCAAATGAGTGTGCTTCTCTGTCTGCATTTCCTCTGTTATTTTGTTTGAAGTTTTGTGCACTCTGCACTTCTGTGTTTCAGCCATAAATGCTGAGATGACAGAAGGCAAGCAACAGGGTCTAGATAAGAAATCCTGCCTACCTTCTGGGAGTTCTTACCTCTGTATATCGTGTGGGTCAGAGTGGGAACTTTTACAACATCTACCATTGCCTTATAGTGTGTAAAATTCAGAAATGCCTTCCAAACACATCTGGGATTTTGATGTTTAAGAACTTCAAAGAAAAGGGGGGAAATTCTGATGGTGTTTAAGCCTGTATTTAAAAGACCCTGTGAGTCAGCATCTGAGAGTCATAATATAGATTCTTGATCATTACTGCAGTCCATGTCTATCAAGAAATAGCTCCAAACAGACACTGAGGAAATTCAGAGAATGATTGGGTCTTACTACAAAAGCTTATATACCACAAAGTTGGACAATGTAAAAGAAATGGACATTTTTTAGATAAATACCATATACCAAAATTAAATCAAGACCAGGTGAACAATTTAAATAGACATATAAGTCATGAGGAAATAGAAGCTGTCATAAAAACCTCCCAACGAAAAAGAAAGCCCAGGACCAGATGGTTTTAGTGCAGAATTCTACCAGAACTTCCAAGAAGAGCTAATGCCTATACTCCTTAATGTGTTCCACATAATAGAAACAGAAGTCATTGCCAAACTCTTTTTATGAAGCTACAGTTACCATGATACCAAAACCACACAAAGACTCAACCAAGAAAGAGAATAATAGACCAATCTCACTCATGAACATCGATGCAAAAATTCTCAATAAAATTCTAGCAAACCAAATCCAAGAACACATCAAAAAAAAATCATCCATCAATACCAAATAGGCTTCATCCCAGAGATGCAGGGCTGGTTCAACATACAAAAATCAATCAATATAATCCACCATATAAATAAACTGAAAGAAAAAACATATGATCATTTCATTAGATGCTAAAAAGCATTTGACAAAATTCAACACCCCTTTATGATAAATGTATTGGAGAGATTAGGGATACAAAGATCATATCTAAATATAATAAAAGCAATATCAGCAAGCCGACAGCTAACATCAAATTAAATGGAGAGAAACTCAAAGAGATTCCACTAAAATCAGGAACTAGACAAGACTGTCTACTCTCTCCATATCTCTTCAACATAGTTCTTAAAGTTTTAGCAATAGCAATAAGACAACATAAGGAGATCAAGGGGACTCAAATTGGAAAGGAAGAAGTCAAACTTTTGTTATTTGCAGATGATATGATAGTATATATAAGTGACCCCAAAAACTCTACCAAAGAACTCCTACAGCTGATAAACACCTTCAGTGAAGTGGCAGGATACAAGATCAACTCAAAAAATATCAGTAGCCCCCCTATACACAAAGGACAAAGAAGCAGAGAGGGAAATCAGAGAAACATCACCTTTCATGATAGCCACAAATAGCATAAAGTATCTTGGGGTAACACTAACCAAGGAAGTGAAAGATCTATTTGACAAGAACTTTAAGGCATTGAAGAAAGAAACTGAAGAAAATACCAGAAAATGGAAGGATCTCCCATGTTCTTGGATTGGAAGAATCAACATACTAAAAATGGCAATTCTACAAAAGGCAATCTATAGATTCAATGCAATCCCCATCAAAATCCCATCAAAATTCTTCACATACCTTGAGAGAACAATAATCAACTTTATATGGAAAAACAAAAAACCCAGGATAGCCAAAACAATCCTATACAATAAAGGAACTTCCAGAGGCATTACTGTCCCTGACATCAAACTCTATTACAGAGCCACAGTAATGAAAACAGCTTGGTATTGGTATAAAAACAGAGATATTACCAATGGAATCTAATTGAAGACCCTGATATTAATCTACAAACCTATGAACACCTGATTTTTTACAAAGAATCTAAAATTATAGAATGGAAGAAAGAAAGCATCTTTAACAAATGGTGCTGGCATAACTGGATGTCAACTTGTAGAAGAATGAAAATAGATCCATATCTATCACCATGCACAAAACTCAAGTCCAAATGGATTAAAGACCTCAATATAAATCCGACCACACTGAGCCTGATAAAAGAGAAAGTGGGAAGTAGCCTGCAATAGATGGGCACAGGAGACCACTTCCTAGGTATAACCCCAGTAGCACAGACAATAAGAGCAACAATGAATAAATGGGACCTCCTGAAACTGAGAAGCTTCTGTAAAGCAAAGGACACAGTCATTAAGACAAAAAGGCAACCTACTGACTGGGAGAAGATCTTCACCAACCCCACATCAGACAAAGGTCTGATCTCCAAAATATATAAAGAACTCAAGAAACTAGGCATTAGAACTCTAATTAACCCAATTAAAAAATGTGGTACTGAACTGAACAGATAATTCTCAAGAGAAGAATTTCAAATGGCCAAAAGATACTTAAGGACATGTTCAACTTCCTTAGCTATCAGGGAAATGCAAATCAAAACAACTTTGAGATACCATCTTACACCTGTCATAATGGCTAAACACCAATGATAGCCTATGCTGGAGAGGATGTGGAGTAAGGGGAACACTCATCTATTGCTGATGGGAGTGCAAACTTGTGCAACCACTTTGGAAATCAGTGTAATGGCTTCTCAGAAAGGGAGTCAACCTACCTCAGGATCCAGCAATACCACTCTTGGGAATATACCCAAGAAATGCCCAATCATACTACAAAATCATTTGTTCAACTATGTTCATAGCAGCATTATTTGTAATAGCCAGAACCTGTAAACAACCTAGATGCCACTCAATGAAAGAATGGATAAAGAAAGTGTGGCACATCTACACATTAGAGTACTACTCAGCAGTAAAAAAACAATGACATCTTGAATTTTGCATGCAAATGGATGGAAATAGAAAATATTATCCTGAGTTAGATAACCCAGACACAAAAATATAAATATGGTATGTACTCACTCATTAATGAATTCTAGCCATAAACAAAGGACATTGAGTCTATAGTTTGCAATCCTAGAGAAGCTAAGTAATAAGGTGAACCCAAAGAAAAACATATATAGATCCTCCTGGAAATTGGAAGCAGACAAGATCGCCAGGCAAAAGTTGGGAGCATGGGGGTGGGGTGTAGGGAAGGGGAGACTGGGAGAGAGAAGGGAAAAGAGGAAGGTTGGGGAGAGCTTGTGGGAGTGGGATGGTTGAGATGGAGGAAGGACAGATATGGGAGCAGGGAAGTAGATATCTTAATTAAGGGAGCCATTTTAGGGTTGGCAAGAGGCTTGGTTCTAGAGGAGCTCCTAGGTATCCACAGGGATGTCCCCAGTAGGACCCTGTACAGTGGAGGAGAGGGTGCCTGAACTGCCCTTGTCCTGTAGTCAGACTGATGACTATCTTGAATATCACCATAGAACCTTCATCCAGCGACAGATGGAGATAGAGACAGAGACCTACATCAGAGCACTAGACTGAGCTCCCAAGATCAAGTTGAAGAGCAGAAGGAGGGAGAATATGAGCAAGGAAGTCAGGACCACAAGGGGTAGGTTCACCCACTGAGATAGTGTGCCTGAGCTAATGGGAGCTCACCAAATCCAGCTGGACTGTGACTGAATGCATGGGATCAAACTGGACTCTCTGAATGTGGCTGACATTTGGGGCAGACTGGGAAGTCAATGATAATGGCACTGGGATTTGTCTCTACTGCATGTACTGGCTTTTTGAGATTTTATTCTATTTTTTGGATGCATACCTTCCTTAGCTTGGATGTAGGGGGGAGGGCCTTGGACTTCCCACAGAGAGCATACCCTGCCCTCTCTTAGAACTGGAGGGAAATGGGGGAAAAGCAAGTGGGGAGTAGGAGGGAAGTGGGAGGAGGGGAGGAAGTGGAAAGTTTGAATGATATTATTTATAAAGTAATAAAAAATTAGAAAAAATAATAAAACTTTTTATTAGTTTTTGAAAGTTTCAAAAAAAAGAAATAGCTCCAATTAAAAAAAAATAGTTCAACTTTGATAGTTAAACCCAGATTGCCTCCTGCAACCTATATGATTTTAATTGAACTACTTAATCCTCCTCAACTCACTTTCTCCAGCTACAAGACTTGAACAATAACATTCTTTGTCTCAAGAGTCAGTTTTAAGTAGAAACTCGATGAAATAAGAACCAAGGCTAGAAACATAAGAAAGACAAAAAATGAAATTTAATAACATTCATATATATTTGAATATGAATACTAAATTTTATGCTATAGCTAAAAGCTCTAAAATCCAGAATAAAAGCTTGAATTTTTGTTTTATATAAGATTATTTATTGACCACATACTCGGTAGCAAAGCTAACTTACACAGTTACAAAAAAATATTAGTAACCACCTGCGTCTTATCAGATCACCATGGATTAAAGTTAGAATTCAACAACAATGCTACCCCCAGAAAGCCTACAAACTCATGGAAACTGAACAGTCAACTACTGAACCATACCTGGATTAAGGAAGAAATAAAGAAAGAAATTAAAGTCTTCCTTGAATTCAATGAAAATAAAGAAACAACATACTCAAACTTATGGGACACTATGAAAGCAGTGCTAAGAGGAAAGTTCATAGCACTAAGTGCCCACTTAAAGAAAACAGAGAAAGCACATATTGAAGACTTAACAGCCCACCTGAAAGCTCTAGAAAAAAAAGAAGCAGACTCACCTAGGAGGAGTAGAAGATTGGAAATAATCAAACTGAGGGCTGAAATCAACAAAATAGAAACACAGAAAACAATACAAAGAATCAATGAAACAAAAAGCTGGTTCCTGGAGAAAATCAACAAGATTGATAAACCCCTATCCAAACTAATCAAACGGCAGAGAGAGAACATGCAAATTAATAAGATCAGGAATGAAAAGGGGGACATAACCACAAACACAGAGGAAATTCAGAGAGTCATTAGATCTTACTACAAAAGCCTGTATGCCACTAAACTGGAAAATGTAAAAGAAATGGACACTTTTTTAGATAAATACCATTTACCAAAATTAAACCAGGACCAGGTGAACAATCTAAACAGACCGGTAAGTCGCGAAGAATTAGAAGCTCTTATCAAAAACCTCCCTACCAAAAAAAGCCCAGGGCCAGATGGGTTCAATGTGGAATTCTACCAGAACTTCCAAGAAGACCTAATTCCTATACTCCTCAATGTATTCCACAATATAGAAACAGAAGGGTCACTACCAAATTCCTTTTATGAAGCTACAGTTACTCTGATACCAAAACCACACAAAGACTCAACCAGGAAAGAGAATTACAGGCCGATCTCACTCATGAATATCGACGCAAAAATCCTCAACAAAATACTGGCAAACCGAATCCAAGAACACATCCGAAAAATTATACATTATGATCAAGTAGGCTTCATTCCTGAGATGCAGGGCTGGTTCAACATACGAAAATCTATCAATGTAATCCAGCATATAAATAAACTGAAAGAAAAAAACCATATGATCATTTCATTATATGCTGAAAAAGCATTTGACAAAATTCAACATCCATTTATGTTAAAAGTCTTGGAGAGATTAGGGATACAAGGGTCATACCTAAATATAATAAAAGCTATATACAGCAAACCGACGGCTAACATCAAATTAAACGGAGAGAAACTCAAAGCCATCCCGCTTAACTCAGGAACACGACAAGGCTGTCCACTTTCACCATACCTCTTCAATATAGTGCTGGAAGTTCTAGCAATAGCAATAAGACAACATAATGGGATCAAGGGGATTCAAATTGGAAAGGAAGAAGTTAAACTTTCGTTATTCGCAGATGATATGATAGTGTACATAAGCGACCGCCAAAACTCCACCAAAGAACTTTTACAGCTGATAAACAGCTTTAGTAATGTGGCAGGATACAAGATCAACTCCAAAAAAATCAGTCGCCCTCTTATACACAAAGGATATGGAAGCAGAGAGGGAAATCAGAGAAGCTTCTCCATTCACGATAGCCACAAACAGCATAAAATATCTTGGGGTAAATCTAACCAAGGAAGTGAAAGATCTATTTGACAAGAACTTTAAGGCATTGAAGAAAGAAATTGAGGAGGATACCAAAAAATGGATGGACATCCCTTGCTCTTGGATTGGGAGGATCAACATAGTAAAAATGGCAATTCTACCAAAGGCAATTTATAGATTCAATGCAATCCCCATCAAGATCCCATCAAAATTCTTCACAGATCTGGAGAGGACAATAATCAACTTTATATGGAAAAACAAAAAACCCAGGATAGCCAAAACAATCCTATACAATAAAGGATTGTCTGGAGGCATTACCATCCCTGACTTCAAACTCTATTACAGAGCTACAGTAATGAAAACAGGGTGGTACTGGCATAAAAACAGAGAAGTCGACCAATGGAATCGTATAGAAGACCCGGATTTAATCCCACAAACCTATGAACACCTCATTTTCGATAAAGGAGCTAAAAGTATACAATGGAAGAAAGAAAGCATCTTCAACAAATGGTGCTGGCACAACTGGATGTCAACCTGTAGAAGAATGAAAATAGACCCATATCTATCACCGTGCACAAAACTCAAGTCCAAATGGATTAAAGACCTCAATATCAGCCCGAAAACACTGAACCTGATAGAAGAGAAAGTGGGAAATACCCTACAACAGATGGGCACAGGTGATCGCTTCTTAGGTATAACCCCAGAAGCACAGACATTAAGGGCAACATTGAATAAATGGGACCTACTAAAACTGAGAAGCTTCTGTAAAGCAAAGGACACTGTCACTAAGACACAAAGGCAACCTACTGACTGGGAGAAGATCTTCACCAACCCCACAACAGACAAAGGTCTGATCTCCAAAATATATAGAGAACTCAAGAAACTAGACTTTAAAATGCTAATTAACCCAATTAAAAAATGGGGCACTGAACTGAACAGAGAATTCTCAACAGAAGAAGTTCAAATGGCCAAAAGACACTTAAGGTCGTGCTCAATCTCCTTAGCAATCAGGGAAATGCAAATCAAAACAACTTTGAGATATCATCTTACACCTGTCAGAATGGCTAAAGTCAAAAACACCAAGGATAGCCTTTGCTGGAGAGGCTGTGGAGGAAGGGGTACACTCATCCATTGCTGGTGGGAATGCAATCTTGTGCAACCACTGTGGAAGTCAGTGTGTCGGTTTCTCAGGAAATTTGGGATCAATCTACCCCTCGACCCAGCAATACCACTCTTGGGAATTTACCCAAGAGATGCTCTATCATATGTCAAAAGCATTTGTTCAACTATGTTCATAGCAGTATTATTTGTAATAGCCAGAACCTGGAAACAACCTAGATGCCCTTCAATGGAAGAATGGATGAAGAAAGTATGGAATATATACACATTAGAGTACTACGCTGCGGTAAAAAAACAATGACTTCTCGAATTTTGCATGCAAATGGATGGAAATAGAAAACACTATCCTGAGTGAGGTATCCCAGACCCAAAAAGATGAACATGGGATGTACTCACTCATAATTGGTTTCTAGCCATAAATAGGGGTCACGGAGTCTACAATAGGCGAATCTAAAGAAGCTAAGTAAGAAGGTGAACCCAAGGAAAAACATATAGTTATCCTCTTGGATAAGGGAAGTAGACAAAATTTCTGGGGAGAAAAGTGGGAGGTTGGGGGTGGGGTGGGATGGGGGTAAGGAGAGATGGGGAGAGAAAAAGTAGAAGGAAAGGAGGGGGGACTTTGGGAAACAGGAGTATCGGGATAAAGGAAGGTTGGATAGGGGAGCACGGAACCCCATTTCTTAGTTAAAGGACCCACTTTAGGATGGGCAGGAGACTTGACCCTAGAGGGGATCCCAGGTGCCCAAGCTGAGGCCCCCAGTTAGTTCCTTGGGCAGCTGAGGATAGGGAACCTGAAATGACCCTATCCTAGAGCAATACTGACGAATATCATGCATATCATCCTAGAACTTTCATCTGGCGATGGATGGAGATAGAGACAGAGACCCACACTGGAACACTGGATAGAGCTCCCAAGGTCCCAAGGAGGAGCAGAAGGAGGGAGAACATGAGCAAAGAAGTCGGGACCACGAGGGGTGCACCCACCCACTGAGACAGTGGAACTGATCTACTGGGAGCTCACCAAGGCCAGCTGGACTGTTACCAAAAAAAGCATGGGATAAAACTGGACTCTCTGAACATGACGAACAATGAGGGCTGATGAGACGCCAAGGACAATGGCACGCGGTTTTGATCCAACGCAATGTGCTGGCTTTGTGGGAGCCTAGCCAGTTTGGATGTTCACCTTCCTAGATATGGACGGATGGGGGAGGACCTAGGACTTACCACAGGGCAGGGAACCCTGACTGCTCTTTGGATTGGAGAGGGAGGGGGAGAAAAGTGGGGGGAAGGGGAGAGGGGTGGGAGGAGGGGGAGAAGAATGGGAGGAGGGGGAGGGAAATGGGAGGCTGGGAGGAGGTGGAAATTTGTTTTTTTTTTCTGGTTTTTCTTTATTCTCCTTTTATCAATAAAAAAAAGTATAAAAAAAGATTATTTAAAGTTTTTCATTTTCATGGTATTGTCCTTTGACTATAAGTAGCTTAAATGAAACAAAAGGAGTTAGAAGTAGATGTAACACTAATTTGCCTCATGTTTTCCTTTACAGTTAGTACATCCATACTCAAAAAAGAAAAGCAAAAGTTTATTACAGTTGGCATTATAGTCATACTTTATCCTCCTGATTAGATATATTTTTGCTAGTAATAGTTTACCTCAGTTAATTTGCTTTTCTCTTACCATTATGCCATCAGCTTATTTACAGTCACAAATTCTTCCCTCAACGGAAAAGTCAGTCTGTCCTTCCATAGCTATCCCTGGCAAACCAGTACTTAAATTTTACCTTTTGCAAGAACACTTCTGTGATTAAGCCTATGCTGAATCAGCATCCATCTGCATTGATGGTGTGTTTGAAATATGTCAGGCCCTTCTCTAAGAGTTCACTGTTTGCTCCCATGTGGATCCTTTATTTACACTCCTTTACAGGTAAGAGGAGATAGGAAATAATGAAGAGCCTTGTCTGAGACACACAGCAGAAAAACAATGAGCCCGTCTCCCAACTAAGTCATCAGTTGGATCCCACACCCTTCAAAGCCATTAGTGTCCTGCTTCTTTTACATAGTTTTCCCATGACAGTTCATGTATCAAAGTCTGATACTGTTTCTTCATTTAGACTGTAACATTTGGAGGAAGAGAGGTTTCCCTTCCCTTCATTATACCTAAAATGGTGGTCTATAAAGCATGAATATCCTTTTGCAAACGCACCAGCTATCTGTCCAGAACAGGTCAAGTTGGCTAAATTATTCTCCCATTTCTTATAACAGGAACTCCTGGACAGGGCAAAAACTCAACACCATTTCTACTGTAAAATCAATTATGTCAGCCCACATAGCCAGCATGTGGAAAGCAGAAGTCATTCCACATTAGTTTGTGAGTCAATGTTCATTTTTATTCCAAAAATCCACCGACGTGGCCTTGCTATAGGCATCAACAGTGCATAATAATCTAGGAGATACAAAATAACACACCAGGCAAGCAGACATTTTACTTAATAAACTATGCCTGTTATACATAATTTTTCTCAAATCCCCTTATTTATTTATTTATGAGCAATGCCAAATTTGCTCATTGTTTGGGGTTTCTTACTATGTCACTTTGAAATCTACCATGCCAAGAAAACAAAGGAGGGAGATGAAATGAACCTGGGTAGTAAATACATTTGAAGCTTCTACTATGTGAGAAATCCGTGAATACAAAGCTTTTTCATGGATTTTTTTGCTTAAATTTATTCAAATGTTTGTCAAAAATATAACAGGGACTAGCAAGACTGATCAGCAGGTAACGGTACTTGCTGCCAAGTCTTACAATCTTAAGCTCGATACCCAAACCCAAAAGGTCGAAGAAGAGAACTGATCCCCAGAAATGTTCCTCTCCCCTATATTTGTGTACTATTAGAGCACGTGCACATACACACAAATAAATAAATGTAAATGTAAAACCTTAAATAAAGGTGGTGGAGATGATCATGGAGTTGGTAACTTTTAGGAGCACAGCTGAACGCTTGCTTGCCAGAGCATAGGTCAACCAAAGCAGCTGCATCTTGAGAAGCTCACCTCAGCATAGTTAGCCAGGACTCACAAACTTGGACAGACATAACAGAACCTCATGGCAGATAGTAGCAGCTGCCCAGCTTTTTTATACAGACTTTCAACACAGTCTTTAGTTGGGTTTCATTTTCTCTGCAGTGACATCTCATTTTTTGATTTTTTTTTTACTTTCTATTAGCTCTTGAGAATTCCATAGAATGAATTTTGATTGTACTGACTCTTTCCCACAGCTCTTCCCAGATTCAGTCTCTGACCAAAAAGGAAAGCCAGCTGGTTGCTTCTCCACCCTCTGAGCTGGCAGGGTTTCACCTCAACATCTGATTCCCAAGTCTTTATTGGCAAATATAATGTTTGACATTTAGTTAAAAACTACAATTGGGCTAAACTCTTGGAGTCCTGCTGAAGAGAGCAAGGAGAGATTCTATGAGCCAGGGGGATCAAAGTCATGATGGGGAACCGACAGGGACAGCTGACCTGAGCTCCTGGGAGCTCATAGGCTCTGGACCAATAGTTAGGGAGCCTGCATGGGACCAACCTAGGCCCTCTGCAAGTGTGTGACAGGGTGTGTAGCTGAGTCTGTTTGTAAGACTCCTGGCAGTGAGAACAGGAACTGTCACTGGCACTTAGCTGGTATTTATAACCTGTTCCCATGCTGGATTACCTCACTCAGCCTTGATTTAGAGGAAAGAGAAGCTCTGCCCTGCCTCTACTTGATGTGCCATGCTTTGTTCAAGCCTATGGGAGGCCTGCCCCTTTCTGAATGGAGATGGAGGAGAAGTAGATGGGAGTTAGGTAGATAGACATAGGGGGAGAGAACAGGAGGCGAGGAGGAGGGAGAAACTGTGATCTGTAGGTTCAATAAAATAAATTTTTTAAAAAATGCTAATTAAGAAAAAAAACTACAAAGCACAGCAGAGCTGCCAGCAGAATCAGAAATCCCACCAGGCCCTGGCTTGAGCAGTAGAGGCACTGACTGCTGGCCGAGGGACCCCAGATAGTAGTTAAAATTTCAGTTAATTGGGGTGTATCCATTAACTAAAAGAAAAACAACACATACAATCTAAAAATGATAGCAATTTCTCTGTGGCATATCAGAAAATATGAAGAAATAAACATTAAAAGATAGAGATGGCTTAGGCTCTTTCAAAAAACCTAGGTTCAATTCTGAACATTCACATGGAAGCTTTTAATTATTTGTAACTCCAGTTCCAGGGGATCTGATGGCCTTTTCTGACTTCTACAGGCACATGCATGTATGTGGTATACACACATATACTAGGGTATACATACAATTTTATATTAAATATTTTTAAAAGAAAAACATTAAGAAATACATGAGAAAATATTAGCATTGATGATGACCAAAGAAATCTAAATGATAATGAAAATGAAATAATGTGTTGTGTCAATTAAAATATAGAGAAAGAGGAAATTAGCTAGAATACAATTCTGGAAAGATTACTTTTCACTACTTGACAGTAAGACCTTACTGTTAAACACATTGCATACTTACATCATCAAAAATAGATGAATAACGCTGTTACACAAGAAGCTTCAACCCAGCTGGTTAGCATTCATTCTGCTGGGTTACCTCACTCAGGATGGTGCTTTCTAGTTCAATCCATAATGCATGCAAAAATTCAAGATGTCATTGTTTTTAACCACTGAGCAGTACTCTAATGTATAAATGTGCCACATTTTCTTTTTTTTTTTTTGTGCCACATTTTCTTTATCCATTCTTTGGGTGAAAGGCATCTAGGTTGTTTCCAGTTTCTGGCTATTATAAATAATGCTGCTATGAACATCGCTCAAAATATGTCTTTATAATATGGTTTTAGCTGTAGTAGTGCTTCTGTTATAAACTTCAGTGCCCTGTGTTTGTGAATAAATATATAAAACTGCAATATCCTCGTTGTGGGCTTTTCCTAGTCATTCTCTATCTCTTCTGATTAGTTTTGGTTTGGAGTCTATTTTTTCAGATATTAAAATACCTACAATAGCTTTCTTCTTGAGTCTATTTTCTTAGAATACCCTTTTCTATCCTCTTACCCCAAGGTGATATCTATCCTTGATGTTACAGCATATTTCTTTCTTTCTTTCTTTCTTTTTTTTTTTTTTTTTTTGTATTTTCGAGACAGGGTTTCTCTGTAGCTTTTTGGTTCCTGTCCTGGAACTAGCTCTTCTAGACCAGGCTGGCCTCGAACTCACAGAGATCCACCTGCCTCTGCCTCCCGAGTGCTGGGATTAAAGGCGTGTGCCACCACCGCCCGGCTACGACATATTTCTTGGACACAGCAGGAAGGATCCTATTTTCAAATACAGTCTGTTAGTCTGCTTCTTTTTATTGGGTAATTGAGACTATTGGTGTTGAGATTTATCAATGAGTAGTGTTTGTTGATTCAGGGGTGTGTGTGTGTGTGTGTGTGTGTGTGTGTGTGTGTGTGTGGTCTGGGTTATATATTCCTGTGTTTTCTTGGGTTTGGTTAACCTCTTCAGATTGAAGTTTTCCTTCAAACACCTTCTAAAAGACTGGATTTGTATAATAGATACACAACTGGAGTTTTATCATAGATTTTTTTAATCCATCTATTGTGGTTGAAAGCTTTGCTGGGTATGGTAGTCTGGGCTGGCATCTGTAGTCTCTTTGAGTTTGTAGAACATCTGTCCAATCCCTTCTGGTTTTTAGAGTTTCCACTGAGTTGGCAGGTGTAATTCTAATAGGTCTGCATTTATACATCACTTGGATATTTTCCCTTGCAGCTTTAAATGTTCTTTCCTTGTTCTGTACATTTAGTGTTTTGATTTTTATGTGTCATGGTGAATTTCTTTCCTAGTCCAGTTTGGTGTTCTGTATCTTGCTTGTACCTTAATAGACACCACATTCTTTAAGTTAGGGAAACTTGCTTCTGTGATTTTGTTGAAAGTATTTTCCAGGTCTTTGAGCTGGGATTCCTCTCCCTTCTCTCTTCCTATTATTTGTATATTTAATCTTTTCATACTGCTCCTTGCTGGATATTTTGTTCTCAATTTTTTTTTAAGATTTGAAATTTTCTTTGACTGAGGTGTCCATTTCTTCTATCTTATCTTCAGTGCCTAAGTTTCCCTCTTCAATCTTTTGTATACTGTTGGTGAGGCTTATCTCTGAGGGTTTTGTTGATTTCCTAAGTTTCTAATTTTCTGTTTTACCTCAGTTGGGTTTTCTTTAGTAATTCTGTTTCTACTTTCACGACTTAAACTGTTTTAATTACTTCATTACACTGTGACTTTAGACTTCATTAAGGAATTTAGTCTATACTTTTCAAGGTTCTTGAACATATTCACAATAGCTATTTTGAGGTCCTTATCTTATACTTCAGCTATACTGCATTCTTCAGGACCTGCTGTAGTAGAGTTGCTGGGTTCTGGTGGAATTATTTTGTCTTTGATGGTAATGATTGCCTTTGCACTGCTGTCCAGGAATCTGGGTTTGAGATTCTAGGTGTTGGTATCTGGTCTTGTCTTTGTTCCACTTCTTGTTGTTACTGTCTTCTATGTGTTTTGAACCTTCTAGAGAATCTTTTGCTCTTGATTTCGAGCTTTATTGTGTTGTGGTCAGATTAAATACAAGGTTTTTTTTTTTCAGTTTTTCTGTATTTGTTGAGATTTGCTTTGTATCCCAATATGTGGTCTATTTCAGAGAAAATTCTATGGGATTCAGAGTAGGTGTGTGTGTGTGTGTGTGTGTGTGTGTGTGTGTGTGTGTGTGTGTGTGACAGAGAGAGAGAAAAAAAGACAGAGAGAGAGAGAGAGAGAGAGAGAGAGAGAGAGAGAGAGAGAGAGAGAGAGAGAATGTGTTTGACTGGAATATTCTGTAGATACCTGTTAAGTAAATTTAAAGACTGAGGTCAGTTAATTGTGATTTTTGTTTACTTCTTGTTCAATTGATTGGTATATTAGACAAAGTGAGGCATTTGAATCACCTACTATTACTTGATTGGGATTCATCTGAGGCTTGTTGTCCAAAAGAATACCTTTTATGAAACTGGGTGCAGTAACACCTATTTATTTTCTAGCCCCATTTGTTCAGAATACTTTTTTAAATTTTTTCACACTAAGATGGTGCCTAAGTTTAAAGATGAGTCGACTGTAGGCAAGAAAAATAGGGGCTTTTGTTTCCTCATTCATTCAACTCACTCATGCCTTTTGATTGTGAAGGTGACACCAATAATATTTAAAGTTATTATTGAAAGGTATGCATTGACTGCTAATATTTTGTAACTATCTCTATTTGTATTCTTAGTCATGCTTTGTATTTCATTTACAGTTTTACTTGTTTTCTTTGCATACTCTTTTGAATATGCATATTCCTTTTCACAGTCCAATGTATTGCTTCTGGTATTCTCCATAGGGATGGTTTGGCGCACATGAATTCATTGTTTCATTTTTATTTGATTTTTTTTTAGTCTCTCTGTGTAGCCTTGACTGACCTGGAACTCAGTGAGTAGAACAGGTTGGCCTGATACCCATAGAGCTCTACCTGACTCTGCCTCTCAAGTTCTGGAACTGAAGTTATGAACCACGATGCCCAGCTGTTTCACATAAATTCTTTTAGCCTGTTTGTATTATGGAAAGCTTTTCTTTCTTCTTTATCTATGGCAGATAGTTTTGCCTTGTAGAGTAGTCTGTATTGGCATCTGTGGTCTTTTAGGACTTGGGGGACTTTGCTTTAAACTCTTCTAGCTTTTAAAGTTTTTGTTAAGACATGAACTGTTATTCTGATGTTTACCCTCATATGTAATTTATGGCTTATCTCTTACAGCTTTCGACACCCTTTCTTTTTTCTGTATAATTAGTGTTTTAACTATGATATACCATGGAGAGCTTCTTTCCTGGTCCTGTCTGTTTGATGTAGTCATGCCTCTTGTATCTATATGAGTATGTCTTTCCTTAATGGGTGTTTAAATTTTTCAATTCCATCTTCACATCAGCTTACATTTTTTTTCAGTATTTCTATATCTTCATTGAATCTAGTTTGCAAATCCTGAATTGTCTTTTTTGCTTTATTCAGCCATGAGGGTTTGTTGGACTTCACTCAGGGGTTTATTTTTATCCTCTTGAACTTTATTTGTTTCATTGTATCTTCTTTAAGTGCCTTGAATTCGTTGATCATGTTTATAATTTTTTCTTTTAAATTCTCTGCCCCGACATTACCATTTGAGCAGATTTTACAGGACTGGTGGTCTTCTGGGGAGATACATTGT
Organism: Microtus pennsylvanicus; assembly: GCF_037038515.1. Lineage (NCBI taxonomy): Eukaryota > Metazoa > Chordata > Mammalia > Rodentia > Cricetidae > Microtus > Microtus pennsylvanicus. The sequence goes on along the minus strand of NC_134590.1, from coordinate 16,675,306 downwards.
CTAGGACTTTCATATTGTTTGTGATTTTTTAATAGGAATGTGGCATGCAGATTTAATTAATTGGTTATGTGTTTCATACAAGGTTCTGTCCTGCCTATATTGGGAGGAAATTTGGTTTTGTTTTTGCTGTTGCCAAAACTTAGTTGATCCACAGCAATAAGAAAACTCACAATCAAGGGGATACAAATAGGAAGTGAAGAAGTCACAGTATCTTTATTTGCAGGTGGTTTTATACATTAAGGGCCCTAAAAATTCTACCAGGAAACTCCTACAGCTGGTAAACTCTTTCAGTAAAGTAGCAGGATACAAAATTAATACACAAAGTCAATAGCCTTCTCACATGCAAACGACAGTGAGAAAACATTAGGGAAACAAAACCTTTCACAATAGCATCAAAAAAAAAAAAAACCCTTGGCGTAATTCAAGCCAAGCAAGTGAAAGACTCATATAATAAAAACTTGAGGATACTAAAGAAAATAACAAAAGACAGAAAGCTTTCCCATGCTCACGAATCAGTAGGATTAATATTGTAAATATTACTGTCCTACCAAAAGCAATATACAGATTCAAAGCAATCCCCATCAAAATTTCAACACAATTCTTCACAGATCTTGAAAGGACAATTCTCAGCTTCATGTGGAAATACAAAGAAACTTAGGATAGCTAAAACAATCCTGAAAAATAAAAGAATTGCTGGAGGAATCACCATCCCCAAATTTAACTTGTACTATAGAGTTATTGGCATAAAAACAGACATGCTCATCAATGAAACAGAATTGAAGACCCAGACATAGTTCACACACCTATGGATATCTGTTTCTTTACAAGGAAGCCAGAAATACATACTGGAAAAAAGCATCTTTAACAAGTGGTCCAACTTGATGACTATATGTAGAAGAATCCAAAGAGAACTACTCTTAACAACCTGAACAAAACTCAACTAAAAATGGATCAAGGACCTCAACATCAGGTCATATACACTGAATCTGATACACAAGAATGTGGGGAAGATCCGTGAACACATGGACACAGGAAAAATTTCTGAATAGAATGTCAATAGTGCCAGCACCAAGAATAATTAATAAATATGACCTCATAATACTTCTGTATGACAAATGATATCCTCATATAGACAGAGCAGCTGAATAAATAATGGAGAAAGGTTTTTACCAACTATATATCCAATAGAAGGTTAATATCTAACTATATAAAGAATCCAAAATATTGGACATCAAGAAAACAACTAACCCCATTTAAACAATGGAATACAGATCTAAACAGAGAATTCTCAAGAGAGAAAAACACAAATGTTGAGAAGCACTTAAAGAAATTTGCAAATTCCAAACTACTTCATCTAATATTGGTAAGAATAACCAAGATCCATAAAACAAATGACAGCTCAGGCTGTCATTTACTCAGGATACTGAGTGAATGGAAGATTTATTCATCACTGGTGTGAGTGCACACTTGTATAGCCAATATGGAAATCAGAGTGGCAGTTCCTCAGGAAGCTAGAAATAGATCTACCTCAAAATGCAGCTATACAGCTCTTGGGTACACACTCAAAAGATTCGACATCTTTCCACAGTGACATTTGTCCAGTCGTGGCCACTGGTGCTCTATTCATAATAGCCAGAAACTGGAAACAACTTAGATGTCTGCCAACAAATAAATGGATAAAGAAAATGTGATACATTTGCACAACAGAATATTATTTAGCTTAGCTTTAAAAAATCATGAGACTCACAGTTATGAATGAAACTAGAAAAAATCATGGTGAGTGAATTAAGCCAGACATATAAAGGCAAATATAGTATATATTCACTCATATATGGATGCTAGTTGTGAAAACCTTCAACATGCATGCTTCAATCAATATAACCACAGAGGTTAGATATAGAGTAAGGAATTAGAGGAGAGGGATGGACCTCCCTAGTAAAAAAGGAAGTGAAATATATAGTTATAGATGGGTATGGGAAGACTGTAATGTGGGGGGATCAAATAAAAAAGGGTGGGGAAGGGTATACAGGGAGAAACAGCTAAAACTAAGGACTATTTGAAGAGACATATGAAAACCTAATACAGTAGAAGCTTCCTGAAATATATACATATATAAAAGAAATCTAAATGGAATCACCAAATAACAAGAGAGGAAAGGCCACAACTAGACATTTCTCAGTTCCAATTCCAGGAGTGGGGTACATATAATATAGTTCTTAGTTAAAGGGGCTACATGGAAAGTCCCAAATAGCCCAAGCTATTGCAGTAGCTATTGGTTGCTCTCCACAAACTGATGGTAAGGCCTATCACTGAAGACAACCTTTACATAACTCACTGAACATAGAAGAATCAAGTTGGTAGATACATAGAGCATTCACCCTTCTGACTAGTTTTCACGGTATTTGGAAGGTACCCTCTGTTCTACCAGAGGAGAAAGGTGAGCACCAACACAGCTACAAACCCTTCTATCTAAATGACTTGCAAGAAACACTGGTGCAATAGTGACAAAGATCTTGTAGGAGTAACCAAATGATAGCTCATTTGATTTAAGGCTCACCCCATAAGACAGAACCCATCCCCAATACTGCTCAGGTGGCTAAGAAGCTGAGACTAGTTAGGTCAGAGAGCTAGAATGGAAATAAATGCTACTCTTCTGCTAAAGGATTCTGCTGTTCTCATAGGCCAGTGTCTTGCTCAGCTATCATCAGAGAGGCTTCCTCCTACAGTAGATAGGAACAAGTACAGAGGCCTACAGCTAGACAATGTGCAGAGAGTCAAAGACCTCCAAATACTCAATCCTACATGGGATGTCTCCATTATATCCTTGCCCTTAGAGCTCAGGAAATGCTGCAGAAGAGGAAGCAAAAGATTGTAAGAGCCAGTGGGATTGAAGGTACCAAGAAAACAAGACCTTCTAGACACAACAAGATTTATACCCAAATGAAATCACAGAGCGTGTGGCAGCATACACAGGGCCTGCATGGGTCTGGACTTGATGGGATCCCAGTACTGAAAGCAGAAGTGGACACAATACCCCATCCATAATCCATAAGATAGCTCCAACTGATAACTACTCATAAAAGAAAAATTGTATTTCTCCAATGGGGTCCCACTGGGTGCACAAACAACAATTAAAGCAGGCCCCACGCCCAGCAGTAGACGGACAACACAAGACAAACTTGGGGCTATTCTTTTGAAGGTTTTTGTCTTATAATTTTTCATCTGGGCATTTTTTTTACTTTTTTGCTTATATATTACGATTTCGTTGTGTTTTTATGGGATTTCTGTGTTTGTGCATGTGTGTATGTGTGTGCTCATCCGTGTGTATTTCTTGTACTTCTTTGTTCTCTTTTTCTGTGTGTTTGTTTTCGTCCTTGTTTTGTCCTATTCTGATTTGTTTTTATTTTATCTTATTTTGTTTTTAGATTCCTGTTTGTTTTATAATGAGAGAGAGAAAGAGTACAGATATGCATGGGTGGGGAAGTGAGGAGGATCTGGGAGGAGTTGAGTCAGAATAGATTGATAGAAAAACATCTATTTTCAATGAAAAATAAGAAGTCAAAATTTTCCTATAACTAAATGAAAGTGGAAACAGAACACACAAAGCCTCAGGGACATATTAAAAGCGATCTTAAAAGGTAAATTTAAAGCTCTAAGCACATACATTAAAAAAATCAGAAACCACACAAATAAATGACTTAGTGATTCAACTCAAGATCTGGAAAACAAGAACAAAGTAAACCCAAATCCAGCATATAAGAAGAAATTTTTAAAATGGCATAAATTAATGAAAACAGAAAGAAAAATATAAAAAGATTCGGTAAACCTAAGAGCATATTTTTTGATAAAAAAAACAAAATGGACAGACTCTTAGCTGAATAAACTAAAAAAAATAAAAAAGCAAACTCAATACAATTAGAAATGAACAAAGAAGCAGAAGAGCAGATACCACAGGAACTCAGAAAGTTAAAAAGAAATATATTAAAACCCACTCTCCACCTGAAAACATACATGCAAGCAACATTATATGTATTGGTCAGGTTATATTTAGGAATAACAATTAGTGGGGCAGAAAAGAAGCAATAAACTTAAAGGAGAGAAGAGAGAGGAATATGAAATGGCTTAGAGGAAGGAAAGGAAGAGAGAAATATATTAAATCTCAAACATTTAAAAAAATCCATTAAACTGGAAAACCTACAATAACTGGATAAATTTCTAGAAACATCTGCATGACCAAAATTAAACTAAGAAGAGACCAACAACTTAAATAAACACATAACAAATACAAAGATTTTAAAAATAATAAAAAGTCACCTAACCAAAAAAATTCCAAGGATGTTCAATCATACGACAAGAACATTTGTTCAACTATGTTCATAGCAGAATTATTTGTAATAGTCAGAATCTGGAAACAACCTAGATGCCCCTCAACCAAAGAATGGATTTTTAAAAGTGGTACATTTACACAATGGAGTACTACTTAGTGGTGGGAAAAAAATTATACCTTGAAATTTTCATGCAAACAGATGGAACTAGAAAAAAATTCTTGAGTGAAGTAACCCAGACCCAGAAAGATGAGCATGAGATGTACTCGCTCATAAGTGGATAAAGCAAAGGACAAAGAGCCTATATATAGCCCATGACTCCAGAGAAGCTAAGAGAAACATACATAGATCCCCCTGGAGGGGAACTATACAAGATCTCCTGAGAAAATTGGAAGCATGGGGGTAGGGGAAGAAGGGAGAGCAGAAAGGAAGTAGGAGGGAAAAGGGGGAGAAGGAAGAACTTGAGGAAACAGGATAATCGAGATGGGGGAAAGACAGAGACAGAGAGTAAGAAAAGAGGTATCTTGATTGAGGGAGCTATTATGGGACTAGCAAGAAACCTGGCTCTAGAGAAATTCCCAGGAATCTTCAAGGATGAACCCAGCTAAGACCCTAAGCAATAGTGAAGAGGGTGCCTGAATTGACCTTGCTCTGTATTCAGATTGATATCTATCTTTAATGTCACCAGTAGAACCTTCATCCAGCAACTGTTGGAAGCAGAGGAAGAGATCCACAATGGAGCACTGAGCTGAGCTTCCAAAGTCCAATCAAAGAGTGGGGGGGGGGCTGGAGAGATGGCTCAGTGGTTAAGAGCATTGCCTGCTCTTCCAGAGGTCCTGAGTTCAATTCCCGACAACCACATGGTGGCTCACAACCATCTGAAATGAGGTCTGGTGCCCTCTTCTGGCCTACAGACATACACACAGACAGAATATTGTATGCATAATTAATAAATAAATAAATAAATAAGTGGGATGAGTGAGAATATGTGCAAAGGGGTCAAGACCATGATAAGGATACCCACTGAAAAAGCTTACCTGAGCTAATGGGAGCTCACCAACTCCAGACTGACAGGGAAGGAACCAGCATAAGACCAAACTAGGCCCTCTGAATATAGGTGACACTTGTATGGCTAAGGCAGACTGTGGGACCACTGGCAGTGAGACCAGAATTTATCCCTACTGCTTGTATTGGATTTTTAGAACCCATTCTCTTTAGAGGGATACCTTGCTCAGCCTAAACATAGTGGGGAGGGCCTTGGTTCTGCCTCAAAGCAATGTGCTAGATTTTGTTGACTCCCCATGGGAAGGCTTACCCTCTCTGAGGAGTGGATAGGGTGGGGTGGGGAGGTAGGTGGAGGGAAAAGGAGGAGGTAAGGGAGTGGGAAGTGGGATTGGTATGTAAAATGAGAAAAGATAGATTTAAAAAAAAAGTAACAAAAAAATCCAAGTCCAGATGGAGTCACAGCAAAATTTATCCAGACTTTGAAAGAAAAACTACAACCACTGCTTCTCAAGTTATTCCAACAGATGGGTGGATAGAGAGATGATAGATAGATAGATAGATAGATAGATAGATAGATAGATAGATAGATAGATAGAAAGAAAGAAAGAAATTGAAGGACCAGTTCCAAATGCTCATGAAACAAGTATTACTTTGATTCCAAAGCCAGGGAAAGACAAAGCCAAAGTAAGAGAGCAAAGGGCCACTGTCCCTGAAGACCATAAGTTCAGAACCTTTTGTTAAACACTTACAAACTAAATTCAGGCATATACCAATATATCATTCAACAGAAACAGATAGGCCTTACCCCAGAGATGCAGGGATGGTTAAGTTAGTAAATGTAACAAGCAATAGAAATTAACCTGATCACATGATCATCCCAGTAAATTCAGAAAAGCCCCTTATAAAATCCAGCAAACTTAATGACAAGACTTCTAAAGAGAACAAGACTGGAGTGAGTAGTCCTAAACATAATAAATGTTATGTGTGACAAACCCAAAGCTAACACCATCCTAAGAGAAAAAAGTTGAAGCAATCCTATAATAATCAGAAATGAGACATTATACTGAAACCACTCCTTTTCAGTATAATGTTTGAAGCCTTTGGAGTAAAGAAAAGAGAGAAAGAAATTAAAGGGATACAAATAGGAAAAGAATTACGTATTTATCTCTATTTGCAGATGATAGGATATTATACACATGAGAACACTGCTAGAAATGATCAATATTATTACCAAAGTGGTAGGGCACAAAACCAACACATAAAATCAACAGCCTTTCTATATATCAATACAAACATGCTGAAAAAGAGCATAGAAATGCATTTATTTATAATAGACTAAAAATACCTCAGAATAAACCTAACTAAGGAGATTAATGACCTTTATAATAAAAACTTTAAACCCCTGAATAAACAAATTGAAGACGACACTAGAAGATAGAAAACCTCCTGTGCTAATGGATTGGTAGAATATTGTGAAAATGACCATATTACCAAAAGCAATTTACAGATCTAATGCAATCTCAATCTAAATTCCCACAAAATTCTTCACAGAAACAGAAAAATAATTCTAAATTCCATATGGAGCCACAATATACACTAAATAGCCACAGTAAGCCTGAGCAAAAGTATAATGCTGAGGGGATTATAACTCCAATTTTACAGAGCCATAGCAATGAAAAAAGCATGAGAATAGCACAAAAATAAACATGTAGATCAACTGACGAGAAGACTCAGTCATAAATAAGCATATGTAATTACAACCACTTAATAGTAAACAAAGATGCCAAAAGCACTGGGGAAACTAGATGCCTATAATATAGAAGAATGACTTTAAATCCATACTACCACCCTGCTCAAATGAACCAATATCAATAGGAAATCTTAGACTCTGAAACCACTAGAAACAAACAAAGTACTGTACAAGATACTGACACAAGAAAGGACTTTGTGAATGGAACTTTATATGCTCAATAATTAATGCCAACAATTTACAAATGGGTCCTCATAAAACTAAAAAGTCTGTACATCAAGGTAAACAATCAAGTGAGAAGAACCCCAGAGTGAGAAAGAATCTTTGGTAATTATACATTCAAAAGAGAATTACTATCTAGAACATACAAAGAAGTTTTTAAAAAGGATCAAAACAAACAATCCAGCCCCTGTTCCCAAAAATGAGTTGTAGATGTGAACAAAATAATATAAAAGAAGAAAGGAAGAAAAGAAGGGAAAGAGAGGGGGGGAGGAGGGAGAAAGGGAGGGAGAGAGAGAAGGAGGGAGGAAAGAAAGAAGGAAAAAGTGATTAAGAAATATCTTTTAAAGTGTTCAAAGGTCATGCCTTTAATTCTGCCTCATAGAAGCAGGTGGATCTCTATGAGTTCCTGACCAGCCCTGTGTACATAGCAAGATCCTGTCTCAAAAGAAAAAAGTGTTCAGCATCCCTAAAATTCAGGAAAATGAAGGTTAAAAGTACTTTGAGATTCATTTACCTCAGTAGTAATGGCTAAATTGAAAGCAACTGCTGACAGCAACGCTGGCAGGATGTGGGGAAAGAGGAACCCTTAGTCATTGTTGGTGGTATTGAAAACTGGTACACCCATTGTAGAAATCAACCTCGAAACAACCTAAATTCCCCTCTACCGAAGAATGGATAAGGAAAATGTGGTATGTTTACACAATGGAGTACTACACAGCAGAAAAATGACGATATCTTGAATTTTGCAGGAAAATGGATAGATCTACAAAACATCATATTGAGTGAGGTAACCAGACCCAGGAAGATAAATATCATATGTACTCACTAAGAAGTGGCTTTTAAGTATAAAGCAAAGAAAACCAGCCTACAATTCACAATCACAGAGAACACAGACAACAATGAGGACCCTAAGAGAGAAATACATAGATCTAATATACATGGGAATTGGAAAAAGACAAGATCTCCTGAGTAAACTGGGAGCATGGGGACTATGGGAGAGGGTTGAAGGGGAGGGGAAAGGAAGGGAGAAGAGCAGAGAAAAGTGTGTAGCTCAATAAAATCAATAGAAAAGAAAGAAATCAGAGCAGAGAATCCTCAAAAATCTCAAAATAGGGCCAGCTATGCCACACTTCAAAGTATGCTCAATGATTCAGTACCCTACGACAGAGATGTTTGCCATATTCTTTGATACTCTATTCACAGTAGCTAGGAAATGGAATGAATGAATAATAAGAAGTGACACATTTGCATAATGGGACTCTTCTCAGTTATGAAAAGAGCTAAACGGTAAAATCCCCAGGTAAATGAATGCAAACTACTATACCAGTGAAGTAACTAGACCCAGAAGAACAAATACGCATGTTCTCTCTTCATTCATCCATCTCTTCATCGATCCAAATCTTTAAGTGTATAGTTTGGAATTACCATAGAAGCTGGGAAAATAGAAAGGGACCATTGGGGACAGTGAGGAGAGGAAGTTCTAGAGAAGAGGAGAGCAGGACACAGGTGCCATGAAGGGAGCAAGGGTAAACATCTAGAGGAGGGAACTAACAGGGAAGGAATGAGGGAGGATAATACAAAACAGGGAGGGACAGAGAGGGACAAATAACACTAAAAATGCTTGGAAAAGCCACAGAGAAATCTGCTATTTCATAAACTTATGAGAGAGAGAATGAGTTAAATGAGTTAATAGAGTTAACCCATATAATGTGATAATGCTCTCCTCAGAAGCCAAATACACACACACACACACACACACACACACACACACAAAGTACCACCAGGCAAGCGATCGCACCCTTGTGTTGTTGGTTGGGGAAAACAAGAGCTCACCAAAACAATATAGGCTATTGCCAATGGTCCTGGCTGCCTTCCAGAACTTGACCGTATGACATGATTACTGAATACCACGTGACGGTTGATCAAGGAAGTTGGAGAAATCAAGCTGGTACTGACTTGGCCTCTTCTCTGAGGCCTAGTGGTCATCTTGTTGAAAGGTGCTGCTGCTACACAAGCCACCAAGAGAGAAGAGTTATCAATAGTCCTACCTAGCTGGAAATCCCGAGGCAGGAGGTCAGAAGAGAGAGACAGCATAACAGAGATCAAGAGACAGAGATACAGAATATTTTAGGGGAAAAGAGGAGAAAAGGAGAAAACAATTATCTTTACTTAATTTTTCATTTACAAAATACATTGGTATTATTTAAATATTTGTATCATAAAGATAATTGTTTTCAAGGACAGCTTTTTTCTCATTTATTCTTTGAAAATTTCATACATGTGTATTATGTATTATGTTTGTAACAGCCGCTTGTTTCTCCCTCCAACTCCCCCAACACACCTTACCACATCCTTCTCTCAACTCTCCTAGAACTTCTTTTTCTTTTTGTTTTTTTTTTATATTTTTGTTTGTCCATTATTTGAGACAGGGTTTCTCTGTAGCTTTGGAGCCTGTTCTGGAGCTCGCTCTGTAGATCAGGTTGGCCTCGATCTCACAGAGATCTGCCTGTCTCTGACTCCCGAGTCTGGGATTAAATGTATGCACCTCTTGCAACTCTCATATATATAAATGTGTGTGTATGTGTGTGTCCATATATTGGTGCGAGGCAATCCACCGATCATGGGTAGCCTACCGGTGGTTACAACACCAAAGAAAAATGGCTATCCCTCCCCACAGCTGCCAGCACTCTTAATTGCTCCTGAGATAGGGGTAAAGTCCTAATGAGCCACTCCCCATTAATGTGGAAAATCTGACCACTTGATCTTGTGCAACAAACCAAAGCTGCTGTGAATTCCTGAGTACAAGAAAACAATATCTCACAGTACTCCTCCACATCTTTTATATTTTTGGTTGTGAGCCTAGCCTTTAACGGCTGAGCCATCCCTCCAGCTCTCCTCTACATCTTCATATTCTTTCTACCCCTTCTTCCATGATATTCCTTGGGTCTTGGCAGAACAGAGATGTTGATATAAATGTCTCATATACAGAGTACTCTCAGTGCTATAGAGATTTGCATTGGTATGTGTAACACGAGGGCCTGCTTGTTGGGGTTTCTGTCCTGCCCAGTTCCCACAGCCATTTGTTCCAAAGAAATCACACAGAGAATCTACATTAATTATAAGCTGATTGGTCCATTAGCTCAGGCTTCTTATAACTTACATTAACCCATTATTCTTATCTATGTTAGCCACATGGCTCGGTACCTTTTTTGGCTGGGTATGTCACATCTTCCTTCTGGGCAGGACTGCAGAAGAATGGGCTTCCTTCTACTCAGCATTCTCCTGTTCTCATTGCCCGACCTCTACTTCCTGTCTGGTTGTCCCGCCTATACTTCCTGCCTGGCTACTAACCAATCAGCTTTTTTTTTAAAACATGATTGACAGAATACAGAATTGTCCCACACCAGGTATGGATCTTGGTTTATTGATATAAATTTAAGGTCAATTTTGTTATAATGTGTATATGTATATTTCTGTTCTTGATTAAGGTATTGTATTTGTGCAGCTCATTTAAAATGTAATGTATAATTAAGAAATATAGGTTAATAGAAAATCATCTATAACAGTCAAGCCTCTAGTCATGTTAGTTAGATTTCATAGATATACAGAGATATATTTCAGTTAGATAGGTATTCTTCAAATTTTTCAGAGACCTTTAGAATATGACATTTAAATGTTTTAATAACTTTGTGTGAGTGTCCAGGCAGTGAGAAATCTCTGTCAATTCTAGAGTTTTGGAAGTTGCTTACAATGCACTTCCTGTTGACTTAGGTACTATTATATCCTTCTGGAGTCTTTGATGGAGTTAAAGAATTAATAGTTATAGTTTTCCTTAGTTATAATAAAAGATTAAGTAGATATAAGTATTGTAACTCTAATTCTTGCTTGATACCTGTTTTGTTATATGTAATTTTACTATGTTAAAGTTAAAGCCTTCCTGTTTATTAAAATAGAAAAGGGAAATTCTTCTGTCTATGTGTTGCTTTTATTGGCTAATGAGTAAAGAAACTGGCCTGGCCGATAGCAAGGTAGAACTTAGTTGGGCCAGGAAAACTAAACTGAATGCTGAGAGAAGGAAGGCAGAGTTTAAAGAAGCCATGGAGCCACCACCAGAGACAGAGATGCAAAACTCTGCTGGTAGGCTACAACTTCATGGTGATGCACAGATTAATGGCGGTCAGTTAAATTAAGATGTAAGAGTTAGCAAATAATAAGCTAGAGCTAATGGGCCAAACAGTGATTTAATTAATACAGTTTTTGTGTGATTATTTTGGGGCTGAACAGTCAGGAACAAACAAGTGGCTCTTTCCTACAACATCCCAGTTACTTATTCTTAGCACTTTTACCAGTGCAAGAATCTGCATTAATTAAATAAACATTCCTGTCAAAGGTTAAACTATCCCGTATCTATAGGTATACATATTAATATTTCAAAGGCTATCTGACAGCAGAAATTTAGACAATTTAGAAAAATGACTCCCTTCTATGGCCTGTGGCCTCCAAAGCCTGGAGTTTTGACTAGGTTTACAGACCTAGGCAAGAATTGCCTCCTATTAACAAGGTTTCAAATCCAGTCTTAAAGCAGTTGGTGGTCCCACTGCAGTCAGGCCACTGTTGCAGCAGGGAGCACATCTTGCCTGGCAGTCAGTATTGTAGCATGTGGGGTCCAGTGTTGGTAAGATCATTAGTGTCTTGTTTTCCATTTGGAAGTGTGAATACCACTTTTTAGCTCCAAGAAAACTAGACAACAGAGAGGAAGATTCCTTGTCAGCTTGAGACTGACCTATGTCCTACAACCAAAACATCTGGTGGTATTCAGCAATGTAATCTTACTATCTATAGACAAATAAGAGTAATAGAAATAGTCTAGGATGTTTGCAGCTCTCTCAGGCCTCCCTTAATAGTAATTCATAGGGAGGTACCCCATGTCAAGCACTGAGGGTTTCACTTAACAACCCATGTCTTCGGGGAGCAGTATTGAGTTTCTTATATAACATTATTTGAAGCTATTAGGTCTGCAGTTGGATATGAAGGTGTCATTCTCCCAAAATACCAGCTTCCTCAATGTTCCCTATAATTGGCACAATCTCTACTTTCCTAAAGTGTATACTGAGTCATCCCTTCTTCAGAAACTAGTCTCAGATGGTTATCCCATGTTATAAAATCATACCTTTGGGAAGACTAAGAGGGCAGAAAAAATTTGAAACAGGTGATGCTCTATCTATATACATATCATTCTTATCCATGTTGGTGCTTACCTTTTAAGTGACCCAACGACAACTTGCTAATCTTGTTTGATACTGATGTATCAAGTAACCAACTGAATAAAAAGAGTGAGGCAGAGTTGACTTCAGATCTGTTTGGTTCCAAGAGAATATTCTAAATTTTCTTCCTCTCCCAGAAAAGAATATGCACCAAAGATTTTCTGTAATTCTTGCAGAGGAATCAATTTAAATTTCTTTTTTTTAATGGTTATCTCTAGCCAATTATCCTCAGATGAAAATACCTAGAAAATTCCAAGAGGGAAAAAATTCACAAATTTTTCAGCATCTAGTTAACATTTTCAACTTTCCTTTCAAGCTCTAGAAGGTATTTTAGTGTTTCACTCTAGGGTGTATGTGTTGGTCGGGTGGGGGTGGGAAATTACTTTTACCATGAAAAACATGAGGGTCAAAAATCTTGAGAATGCTGGCATTAGGTGACTAGCTTTATCTATAGATAAACACTTGCACAAAACAGATAATGGCTTGTTTTCTACCTATTTTACATATATTTCCCCAAGCTCACCAAAATGATTGTCTTCAAAGCCGGTGTCCATTATCCCCTCACTGTCTTCCCTGCAATCGAGTTCTCTGAATAAATACAGGGGCTGAGTTACAATTTAAAATAACGAGACCCTACAGGCCCAGTGTTCTCACATGCAATAAAAGGGTGTGGGCTAATTGCAGGAGCACAATTTTTTTCCTGCATTTGCTTCACTTTGATTGGTGGATTGGTGCTTTAAATAAAGGTTTCTGATCTTTCTGGAATGAGAGACACAGAGAGAGCCCCAGGCACAGTCCAGAAAAAAAATTAATTTACTTTTCTTAGAACTATTTTGATTGGCATCATCAGGCCTGAGAGCACAGTGAATGTCAGCATCTAAGGTAAAATGTGATTTTCTCATTTCCATATATCTGCTGTAAATTCTCTTTTCCTCTCTCCAGATAACCTTTACAAAGAAAATTTGTCTTCATTTATTAAAAGATGCTGAATAACAGTCTATTTCAACCGCTAGAATGTTCAATAATACCATTCAGCTAAGAAAATAAACTTATTTGTAAAACGTTTTAAAAATGTTTGTGACTATTAGTGACGTTGTCTAATGTATAAAAGTCTGGAGGATGACCACATGTGCTAATCAGATGTGCATTCATTCCCAAGTAAAGGGCCTTTTGAACTTACAAAATATTATTTTTTGCAATAAGATTATTCATTTTAGGAAGAAAAATTACTAATATCAAAGGGGATAAATATACTCAACTTTAACTTGAAAGCTCTAAGTGTTGAAATGGTTCTGTATTATTAGACTGTATTTTAAATGGATTTCAAATTTTATGTGAGTTTAAACAAAGAATAAAATTCTGTGAATGGTGGTTGCTAGACCCATTTTATGAATAGCACTTAAAGAATATTCCTGGAGGTTGCTCTTAAATGTTCATTTAGATTGTAGCTTCATAAAGACAAGTACTCAGCTACATATTTTAACTGTTCATCATTTCATCCCAGGAACCACTTTTAGCAACACTTTGCTTTGTAGTTTGTTGTTGTTTATTGTTTATTTGCTTTTTTTACCTGATTGTCTTTAGAAGAACAGACACTCACTCTTAGAAATATATATTGACCATTATGAATGCAATTCTACCTGATGTAATTTCTTAACCCAACTGTGTTTTAGATTCCACTTTTCAAAATGAAGGGCCTGATTCTGTTCCTGTCCCTAGTGAAAATGAGCCTGGCAGTGCCGGTAAGTCTGTCCCAGGGGATCTCTCAGGCTCCCGAGTCTGACTGACTAAAGAAATCTTGGGGAGACAGTCTGAGGGTCCAGGCACAAACTCACTTGATATAATACACTGTGTAGCTCCTGGTGAATCCAAAATTGCAGTGGCCAGACATCCACCTTATCCTCTAAAAGCAATAAGGCAAATACAATTTTTCTACTCCAAACAATATTTTAGAATATTTCAGAGACAATTTCTATGTCTCCTTTCACTCTTTGAAAAGTTAGCAGACTAAATTATCATAGTTCTCATTATGCTATTTTATTATCAAGTTCCTTGCTATCATATGAAATTGAAATGAAAACAGAAAAAAATCTCTTAGGGGGAAAAGTATATGTCTCTTTATATTAGCAACATTACAAGGTTATAAAATTAAAGCACGTACACTCATGTAAAGCTAGTAATTAGTTGGCACATTTGGTAATTCTACCATGCAACAGGAATTTCTAAATGAAAGAAAAATTGAGGGGGCTACTGAACTTGGTGTTGTATGATAACTGAGACTGGGGTCGACTTCAGCCATCCATCAACAACCTAAAACATTGGCATTCTTTCAATATATAGTGATTCACATTTGAGTACACACTGAGGAGTGGGGAAAATCACTTGTTTGCCAAGTGTCTACCCATCAGAGCAGATGTTTCTGCTTTTAATGCCCCATAGGAAATGTATCTCTGTCTATTTATCTCCATGTAAATAATGCTCCTCTTCAATTCACGACTTGGAGCAGGTATA
Organism: Microtus pennsylvanicus; assembly: GCF_037038515.1. Lineage (NCBI taxonomy): Eukaryota > Metazoa > Chordata > Mammalia > Rodentia > Cricetidae > Microtus > Microtus pennsylvanicus. Next base: position 16,660,229 of record NC_134590.1, on the reverse strand, counting down.
CACAAACTACTTTGTCCTGTAGCTAGAGCTCTTTAAAATGTGGAATTAGGACACTTAAAAATGAGGGTGAAGGTGGCTCTGCTCTCAGAATATCCCCAAATTCTGAACATCTTCTGGTACCCACGCTGCACACAGGCTCACAGAATCTCTCTCCTTGTCTTCACAAATTCATTTGTTTCTCTACCAAAAGTGTTTACTGCCCATTTTAGTGGCTTTCCTTTAACATACAGCCAAAATGAAGTATTTGGAAAAATTTGCACCATGACTCAGAAAGTAGGGTTGTACTTGTATGTAAAAGTTAAGGACTAAAAAGGTACAGAATGGAAGCCTCTTATTAATGAAGGAAAGGGATCCCAATGTTCCATATATGTGAGATGAATGGGCAGTCAGACAAAAAGGTACTTGTAGTATAAATGAAAGAAGGAAAAATTACAATCTCAACACTAGGTAAATGAGAATATCCATGAAATCAAAATTCTCAAAATCCCATTTTCTGGAAGGTAAGGTAGCACAGAATTGATCAAGAAAATAGGAAGCAGGGAATATTGTGAATTAGAAGCCAGTCTTGGCTACATAACAAGTTCAAGGCCATCCTGAGCTAAATCCCATAAGCTTGTCTAAAATAAATAAGTAAATAATTTTTTAAAAAACTTTAAACTTAAAAATCTAGTTTCAAAAAAAATCTAGTTTCTCTAATTCTACTCTTCCCGTCTCCACCCTCTCTTGGACACTGGTATTGGTGCATATTAATATATGAAAAAATTAAAAATGCTTAGAAAGAGAAGTATTTTATATTTTTAGAAAGCTACTTTTAAATATGCTTTACAATAGCATAGTACTTGGTACTGGAATGTTTTTTATTTGCAGAAAAATACCCATTGTATGATCAAAAAGGGTAAAGATATAATTTTATTATTTCTGTTTATGTCAATGTGTGTGTGTCTGCGTGTGAGTGTGTGCACATGAGTGCAGGTACCTGAAGAGATCAGAGGCATCAAATCTCCTAGAGCTAGCATTATAGATGGTTGTGAGCCATCTGACATGGATGCTGGAAACCAAACCCAGGTCTTCTGGAAAAACAACAGGTGCTCTTAACTGCTGAGCCATATATCCAGACCATGACCTAAAAGTTTAAACACAGATCTATGAATAATCTTTAAATAATAGCACAGAGGCCTTTTGAATGGGAGGCAAGAAAAGGTCACATAACTTTTCTCAATGCATAACCTCATACCATATCCCATAGTCAAAAGCACAGACATTCAGCACAAGAAAATTCAGCTTATGTATCTCTTTTGCTTTTACATTTAGTCATATTTAAGACTATAAAGAACTCTTGTATTTTGTTTCCTTATATATTTCTCATTGTAAATCAGTTTCATTTAAGAGCAACACAGTATTATGATGAACACAAAAAATGTGGGAGCAAAATTACTAACTATAACAATTTCTCCAGATGACTTGAATTCTTCATTCTGTTTGGAAAACCAAATCATCTGAGTAATAAACCAATACGATAGCTTCTCTGCTAGAAGCTCCATTCATCAGTGACCTCCTACTACAAACATGCATTTGGAAAAGTTTGTTAGCAAAGATCTCAAGATCATTCCTATTTCTATTTAGGCATTTCCTCAACAACCTGGGGCTCCAAACATGGCACCTCCTGGCATGGCTAGTTTGAGCCTTGAGGTATGTATCATTAGTTATTTTATATATTATATTTTATATATTAGTCATATATATACAATGTCTATACTAGCATGTTTCTGATTGTATATAGATATGATATACTGTTTATCACTCTTCCTAGTCCAGAAATCTTTGGCTGTCATTCTGAGGATTTCTAAAATATTAATGTTATTCATTACAATTTTATCTTATGAATGCCACTTCGGTTTTAAACTCTGAGATACTTTAAGTTTTAGGTCATTTATATGGGAATCAAAGCAACACTAGTAATTAATACTTAATGTATGTACATTAACTACTGTAGCGGTTGAAACATATTATTCTGTAGTTGGAAAGAGCTTTCCTTTAGCTCTGCTGCATATATCTTAGACAATAAAGCTCTCATGACACAAGCATACTTGCACAAAGTTTAGCTGTTAAGAAAGTTCCTACTAGTAGCATTAACATTAGTTTAGAAAAACACAGTAAAACAAGAAGGCTTTATAATGAAAAAGCTAACAGAAAGTACCTGTGGGATGGTAAGTATCACAATTTTTCACAGAGTTAATTTTGTCATCCGAGAGCAGTCAGGACATATATGGGCCAGATAGTTATTTTTCAAGGAAAGCTAACTTCATTGAGGTTCTCCCTCACGTTTAAGCTCAAATTCAATGCAAGCAACATTATTCTTTTCCTATTTAAAAGGTGACTCTAGGCCAAGCATGTCGAGTTCACCTGTAATCCCAACAAACAGGAAGACTGAGGCAAGAAGGGTAATCATGAGTTGGAGACCAACTTGGGCTCTACATGGAGACCCATTCTCAAAAAAAAAATTAAATTTACTTTCTATAGAAATAATTGCATTCTTAGCAGTCTACCTAGATACTACCTCTTACAATGTTTAATATCTATTATATTGAGGTCCTTTGGGGCTGGGGGGGGGAAGAAGTGAGAGTTTATTTGTATTGCCTGTTTTTCCAAATTCTTTTTCGGGCTGATTTTGTAAAATAAATAAATTAAAATAATTTAAATGAGAAAAAAAAGAGTTGATAAATCAACATTCTCATAAATGTTCTTGTATTAAATGGGCTATTGAATGAGCTATTTTCCTATGTCTCAATTTGACACAACTAGCATTTTCCCATGTAATGAATGGCAAAAGCAAGCTCAATATTTTCACACACTGACCATGTCAACAGCAAAGCTAGTCTACATTTCTTTCTTTCAGTGATAATTTGTGTCTGCTTTAGATTTATTCAAGTTGACCTACCCCAAAATTTGTTTTGATAATATTAAACATCATAAAAAATCAATTGTGTTATATGGACATCTAATATATGTTAGAACACTAACCCACCTTTTTTTTATAGACAATGAGACAGTTGGGGAGCTTGCAGGGACTCAATGCGCTTTCTCAGGTAACTATTGGAGATGAATGAGATCTTCATGAAACTTTATTTTCAAATATTTATTATGAATATTCATGGCTGGAGGCTGTGACAGCAACAGCACAGTAATTGAGAACATTTGTTTATTAATTGGCAATACCTAAACATTAAGAGAAGAAATGAATGATTTAAAAAGACTAAAACAAAACAAAGTGTGATAGCCACACATGGGCCTCACTCCTTCAATCCCAGTGGCTGGAGACTACAGCAAAAAGAATGCTGTGTGTTCTGAGCCAGCCTGGGTTACACGGTCAGTGTGAAAAGACGAACTAGAGTAGCAGAGATACGTGAAGGCAAAGGAAAGTAAAAACACTATGTCCAGCACTCAGAAGACTGAAGCAGAAAGACTGCAAGGTCAAGACCAATCTAGTGACTGGTGTACTATAATCCTGTCTCAAAACACCAAAAAAATCAACCATCAGAATGCATGCAGTGAATTTCCTTAAGGAAGACAAAACCATTTCTTACACTAATAATTTTGTTAAATGGCCCCAAACACAAATCCCCAATTGCTAAATCTGATCCAAGAATATGGTATATTGTGACTTGGCCCAGAACATAATTTAATTTTGTTGGAAGGGAAAATTGATTTATCCATTTTATATCAAGCAGTATCGCTTTTCTTTTTGTTCCTATCTCCTAATACTGAAGCATATGTATGTTTTCCTCCTTCCTGTCAGTATTCCAGACTCGGCTTCGGGAAAGCACTTAATACTTTATGGCTGCATGGTCTCCTCCCACCGCATAGCTCTTTTCCGTGGATAAGACCAACAGAACATGAAACCCAACAGGTAAGCTAATTGCATCCATGTGTTCAAACTCCAAGCTTCAAGATCTTTTCCTACTTCTCTTCTTGAAATTGATATCTACTAGCAACAGATACAAATTAGTAATAAATAAAAAAACTGTCCCCTAGGACCAAATAAATAAACTCCTATAACTGCTGTTACTCAGGAAATTTTTCAATTTTAAAACAAACTTGCATTTTTAAATAGCCTCTGAAGTAAGAGATCCACAGTAAAGACATCAGTAACAATAAAAAACCTCAGAAATAAAAACATATTATACACTGGACAATATACATTTTCATCAAAATTTCCTAAATAATTACCTAAAGATCAAATGACAATAACTATCCTAAATGACAACACCATGAGAGAAACCAATAAATATATCAATCTGTCAACTGTAATTTACTAGGTTCCTAATAAGCATATCGTCCAAACCGTGGTTTGGGGATAAAAAATAAGGCTCATGATGGGACATATTTAAGGTGTTAATTGAGATAGTAGTAATGAATGCTATGAGAGCTGATGCATGGGCAATGGCTGAAGACAGAAGCAGAGCCAAGTTAATATGAGACTTCCAAACCAGTTCTAGCAATTAACCTACAACTAATATGTATCCAATCACAAATAATTTCCAAAAACATACAAAAAGGTCACATGGTAGTGCAAGAGTTACTTTTAAAACTACATGGATTTCCATATCAGCATTATCTACAAGGCCACACCGACCACAGAAATTATGTTATCAGTGGTCATCTCTTCACTTGGTTGTTTCCAAAGTACATTTATGATAAAAAAAAGTTTGAGTATTTTAAAAGAATTTATCCTTTTATTAAGCCACAAAATATATTAAGTACATACCCATATACACTGAGCACTTATTAGTAGCCATATTAATACAGGGGGAATAAAGATAAGATATTGTTCTCTGTCAGTTGACTTAGGGAGAAGTTTGTGACAAATTCTATAATCTAGTAAGAAAATGGTGAAATAAAGATATACAGATAGTGGTGGTTACCCAGAGGAGAAAAATGAGTCATTCTACCAGAAAGTTGAGACACATAGATTTCTGCACCCCAGGAAACAATGGTCCCATCAAAGCAAGAGGGGTAAGTACACTTAAAACTTTCCCAAGTGCACTGCCTCCACCTCCTGCACAAACTCTGCTTCGAGACTACTCCCTTCCAAACAGCAAACATCCAAGCACTTTGCTGTAGAAATTCTAGGCACCATGGTTCAATGAACCATCTCTTTCTGACGTTCTTTTCAAATTTCTCTACAGTATGAATATTCTTTGCCTGTGCATCCCCCACCTCTCCCATCACAGCCATCCCTGCAGCCTCACCAGCCAGGACTGAAACCCTTCCTCCAGCCCACTGCAGCAACTGGTGTCCAGGTCACACCCCAGAAGCCAGGGCCTCAGCCTCCAATGCACCCTGGACAGCTGCCCTTGCAGGAAGGAGAACTGACAGCAGCAGATGATCAGCCGCAGGACGTGCCAGCAGAGAACACACCAACACCTGAGGTAACTCTCTGACAGCAGATCAGAATCCAGAACACAACGAAAGGAAAATTAACTGAAAGGACGTAATTAAATACTCATATCTCTTGGGCCTAAAACACTAAAAGATGAATACTTTGTTAATATTCTTTCATGAGACATCTATATCCATTTCTAATTCTTGCTATCAGCAATGGCACAGATTCCAAAAGATCTGCATCTCTAAACTTGTCCTGATAGAACCTTCTCTTTGGAATAAGACAGTCCAGAGACGTCCAGGCTCACTACCTTGGGTTTTTCAGTGTTGATAATACTTATCACAGTAATTGTTCCCTCTGCATAACAAAAAGAATATTGGATTATTATATTTCTGCAGATAAAACGCAGATGTGAAAGATTACCTTGTAATGATGTAAAGAAAAGAACAATGGACAGAAAAAGAAAGGTGCCATGCAGCTACCAATACTATGTAGCAGGCATTTAATATTCCCTCCTATCACCCTGACTACAACCCTAAAAAGAGAAATATTATGAAACTTTTTAAACCTAAGATGATGCTGGGCTTAAAGCACAACTTTAATCCCAACACTCAAGAGGCAGAGGTAAATGGATCTCTGAGTTTAAGACTAACCTGCTTTACAGAGCAAGTTCCAGGACAGCCAGGGCTCCACAGAAAAACAAACCCTGACTCAGGAAAACAATAAACAAACAAACATAATAAAAACAAATTTTTAGAAGCAACAAAATTCTCCAAGGATTACACCAAAACTAAGCGGCAGAGCCAGACTTCAAACCACTCAAGTATGTGCTAATTCCAACACTCATTACCATTTACTCTTTAACGTGCAGCAAATCCATGATAGACATGTTCCCTACAGGTTCACTTGAGACATGTCAGTAAAAGACAGTTGTGAAGGCATAGGTCATCCCAAGACTTAAACAGGGTAAAACAGAGAAACATTTAAGACTGCTGTACTGTAATTACAAACAAGGTAAGTGAGTAATCCATTTGTCTATTTTGACTGATAGTTTCACTACTTCTTCATGATACAGGTCCCACTAATGGACTTTGCTGATCCACAGTTTCCAACAGTAAGTACAGATATCAATGAGATACTGTCATAGAGAAAAAGTATCTCTATATCTTAAAAAGCTTAGATGATTTATTTTCTTATTTACCTATGTATGTGGAATATTTCTGAGTTTCTTTTTTATTAACCATTAAGTACTAATTTTCACACTGATCAATCAAAAAATATGTTCCTGGAGCTCTTAAAAGTTGTTGCAGTGGGTATTTGCCTGTGTTGATCAACTGCTATGATTTCTACCTGTTAAAGGTGTTCCAGATAGCGCGTTCCATATCTCGGGGACCAATGGCACACAATAAACCATCAGCTGTAAGTCTCTGTCTCCTACTTCTACTTCCGTGTTTGAAACTTACTTAAAAGATCTATCTTGGGAAGATTCACTTTTTTATATAACTATTTTGTTCTGCTTAGTTTTACCCAGGAATGTTTTACATGTCTTATGGAGCAAACCAATTGGTAAGTTCATCTTCTGTAAAAGAGCATCAATTAGATATCATCTTCAGGGCTAAAAATCAGAATTCATACCAAACACAAGCTATTTCAAATAAATATTCCCAAAATATCTACATTTATTTATGATTTAAATAGTAAGATGGCACGCTTCTCTATTTGCATAATTCTAGACAGACACACACACACAATGGCATTAAAGAAAAAGTTCATTTTAAATCTGTCAGATTGGCTCTATTTACTTAATAACAACTCAACTCTCTACCTCTGGACACAGCACTACTAAGTCTTAGGGGAATACTAGCTTGTTTGTTTGCTTTTACTTTGTCTTGGGTAGATAGGAAAGTCAGAAGGACTTCTAGTTCATAAAATGATGCATTGTTTCTTTTTAAACAGAATGCTCCTGCCAGAATTGGCTTCATGAGTTCAGAAGAAATGCCTGTGAGTACTACCTTCTAACTCTTCTTAAAGCAATGGTCCAGAACAGCTACAGACTTCTGCCTACAAGAGGCAATGACATAAAAGTACCTGTAGGACCACTAGACACGGGTTGTTCTACTCCAGAACTGAAAGCTTGACTACAAAGCAGTATCAAAACATTTAAAATGGAGCTGGAGAGATGGCTCAGAGGTTAAGAGCTCTGGCTGCTCTTCCAGAGGTCCTGAGTTCAATTCCCAGCAGCCATAAGGTGGCTCACAAAAATCTGTAATTTGATTGGGCTCCCTCTTCTTGCCTGCAGACAGAATACTATATACATAATAAATAAATACATTTTTAAGAACAGATTTAAAACATTACAGAGCTGAGAATGGTGGTGATGCATAGAATTCCAGTACTCGGGACGTGGAGGCAGGAGGATCAAGAGATCAAGGTCAGACTTGACTGCACAAGACCCTGTCTCAAAAATATTTTTCATCACATTTTCTAATCATTTGTACTGAGTGTTGGCCATTTCTGGGCCTAGGGTTTTGTCCCACTCCTTGTATGTGAGCAGAAGAGTAACCTCTCCTCAAAAAGAGCTCAATACAATTAGCTGCAGACACTTCAGAGCCAAAAAAAAAGTGTGTGCTTCATACAGACATCCCATGCCTTTAGGACTAGTATCTCCAAAACAAGATCAGAAGTATTTCAGCCCTTAAAAGTAAAAAAACAAAAAGGAAAAATCTGAATTTAAGTTTTGATAATTATAAAGCATATTAAGCCAGTGAGAATATATTATCTTAAGTCAATGAGAGCCTACCGTTTTGTTGCTAGTGCATGTTAAAATTTTCAGATTTGAGATCAATAACCTCACATAATTTGACCTTTTCTCTCAGAACTGTCTACTAGTTGCATGTATTAGGATCCAGATGAAACTAAAACCATATCAAGTTAACAAGTCATTGTCAATGAGATGGCCCACCAATTAATACATGGACACATGCTATCACTAAAGAAGACTGCCATCTGACTATTTGTTAGTGCCTTCTGTGTGCCAGATACATACAACATGCTATGGAGCTTAGCGATCTAATGACAGGTATCATGCGGATGATGTCAGATACAAAGGATAAGGGCAAATGACCATGTTATTAAAGGAAAAGATGAAGGAAAGTCAGACGGCCCAGGCCAGGGGGTCACAGAGCCAGCTTTAGATGAGATGATATGAAAGCCAAGGAAAGTGGATGGAAGGAGTATTTTATTTATATACTACCAACACAACCGGTTAAAAATTAAATCTCCAAGATAAATACTAATTACCATCTTATTAGAATCTAATTATATTTTGTCTCATTCTCAAAAGAGTTTGTGATTGTTTATAAAAAAAAAACACAATAAGATAGTGGGAAAACTAGAGGTGAGATTTAAAATGAGTCAAAACAGTGAAGAAATCGCACAGCTCTGCTCAAATATGAATAGTCCTAGATTTTGGTTTCCATGGTCATGGTAGCAAAAGAAACATGTTAAGTTTAGAATTCTAGAATACATCCACAGAGGAAATGTTTCCTCCAGAGAAATCAATATTTTCTTATAGTTTGTTTTTTTAATTTAAGGAAAAGAGAAGGAAGGAACAGAATATGAGGAGAAGAAAGGGAAGGGAGAGAGTAGGAAAAAAAGGAAAGAGGGGAGAAAGAGGTAGAGGGGGGGAAGAAAAGGGAAGGAGAAGAAGAGAGAGGGAAGGGGAAAGAGAGAGAAGACAGAAGGGAGGAGGGGAGGGAGAGGAGGAGGGAAAAGAGGGGAAAGGAAAGAAAAGGATCTGAGAGGGAGAAGAGAACTGGAGGGAAGGGACAAAGGAGAAAGAAGAGGAGAGAGGGAGGAAGGGAGAAAGGGAGGGAGGGAGGGAGAGAGGGAGGGAGGGAGGGAGGGAGGGAGGGAGGGAGGGAGGGAGGGAGGAAGGGAGGAAGGGAGGGAGGGAGGGAGGGAAGGACCCATGGTGAAGCAGAAAAGTCAAACTCACACAAAGAATCCTACTCCTCATACTGGGTCATCTTGCCCAGCCTTAATATATGAGAATGTGCTTAGTCTTACTGAAACTTGATATGCCATGCTTTGTTGACATTCATGGGAGACCTGGCCTTTTCTAAACGAAATGGAGGAGGAGTGGATTGGGGAGGAGAGTGGAGACAGAGTGAAGTATGAGAAGGCCTGGGAGGAGAGAAGGGAGGAGAAAGGAGAAACTGTGGCCAGGATATAAAATACATAAATAAATGTTATTAATAAAACTCACACATAGAGCTGTATTTGAGGGATACTGAAAACTACCATGGGCAAGATCCTCCAGAACACTCCTCCTCAACCAAGGCAGTTACGGATCAGCCCTTTTCCTCTCCCCTAGATCCACTGATCCTCCATTTCCTTTAGAAGGAAGGAAGGGAGGGAGGGAGGGAGGAAGGGAGGGAGGGAGGGAGGGAGGGAGGGAGGGAGGGAGGGAGGGAGGGAAGAAGGAAGGAAGGAAGGAAGGAAGGAAGGAAGGAAGGAAGGAAGGAAGGAAGGAAGGAAGGAAGGAAGGAAGGAAGAAAGGAAGAAAGGAAGAAAGGAAGAAAGGAAGAAAGGAAGAAAGGAAGGAAAAAGGAAAAAGAACCTCCCAGGGATATCCATGGAACAGTCATAACAAGTTACAGGAAGACTGGGGACAAACCCTCTCAACAATAGAAGGAAAAGGCAGACTTTTACTCACTGTTTTCTTAATGATAAGATGGCAGAGTCTCTACCAGCCCTTCCTGGAAGTGGATTCCCCCAACCCAGATAAGAACAGAATCCTCTCCACTATATTACAAAGTGGGTTTCTGTAAGAATATGTGCTTTCACTAGGCAGTCAGCCACCTCCCTGCTCCACTAGTGTCTGTAGCTTCTCAGGAAACATACCAGGTATAATTACATGGAATTAGTAACAAACAATAATTGTGTCATCAATGGATATTTATTTTTTCAGGGAGGAAGAGCAAATCCCATGGCCTATGGAACTCTGTTCCCAGGATTTGGAGGCTTCAGGCAAACCCTTAGGGGACTGAATCCCAATTCACCCAAAGGTGGAGACTTCACTGTGGAAGTAGATTCTCCGGTTTCTGTAACCAAAGGCCCTGAGAAGGGAGAGGGTCCAGAAGGCTCTCCGCTGCAAGAGGCCAATCCAGGCAACCGGGAAAACCCAGCTCTCCTTTCACAAATGGCACCTGGTGCCCATGCAGGACTCCTTGCTTTCCCCAATGACATTCCCAGCATGGCAAGGGGTCCTGGAGGCCAAAGGCAGGAACTCTTTGGGGTCACCCCTGCAGCTGCTGACCCACTGATCACCCCCGAATTAGCAGAAGTTTATGAAACCTATGGAGCTGATGCTACCACACCCCTAGGTGATGGAGAAGCAACCGTAGATATCACCATGTCCCCAGACACTCAGCAGCCACTGATGCCTGGAAACAAAGTGCACAATGCCTGGCGTTTCCAAGAGCCCTGATGATCTTGAGATAGCCGCTACTTTGTGTCTGCACAAGCTTTCCAGCTTTGTCCCCATAGCGTACCTTGATGCTAAAACACTTACTACCCTTCCACAGTGAAGGTACCAAGAGCACTAAGCATGTATTAATAAATACAAGTGGCTAGAAATAGTGTAGGTCCCTTCTTGCTTCCATTCTTACTGAAATAAAATGTATCAACTGTCTCCTTGACTTAGAAATACTATTAATGATATCCGAGGGAGTCTGACTCTCAGCGCTTGGTGGTCTAGCACTTAGCTGTCTTAGGCATTATGGAATTTCTCTTACTAGTCTGACATCATTATACCCAGGAAATGTGACACTGCTTCTTTCTCTAAGCAAAAGCACTTAGTTTCAGAATTCTAAAGTATTTCATTTAAACCTTATTAAATGGTGATTGGTGGAGAGCCCTGACTGATATTATTGGGTTTCATATATTGGATTTAAAATTCTTATTGTAGACTATTTGATTTAATCTAGGAAAAGAAAAGGCAATTGGCCTGTTTTAAATAAAGGATTTTTCTCACTGAAAATGTCATACACTGAATTGTATGCTTATTATTTATATGTACTTAAATAGTTAAGAAAAGCATACTCATCCCTTGTTTGCTATTCAATAACTTATTTTAGCTAACTTATTTTATCCAAAGTTCTCTGAAGATCTACATAAGCCCTAGGCACTGTGCAAGGCATCAGGTTTATGGTCCCATCCTTCAGAAATGAGGATTGTCACAACTGACCAATAGTCACAGTAATAACACAACAGTCAGTCTACGGCAAGCTCAGTTACTATACATACATCACCTCACAATGCTGCAGAAAATAAAAAACGTGCTCGGGCCTACTATACATTGCCAAAGTTCCATGGAAAGACCAAACCCTGGTACCGTGGGGAAAATGCTCGTGAGGGCGAGCCAGGCAGCTCAGCAGGTAAAGACACTCACCACCAGGCCTGACGACCTGAGACTGGTCCCCAGGGACTCACATGGTGGAAGAGAAGTGACTCCCAAAAGTTGCCCTCCAACATCTACAAGCGTACCATGGCACATGTGTGTACGTGTACACACACACACACACACACACACACACACACACACACACACACACAAATCCATATTATTTTTCTAATTAGAAAGCATGAGGCTTCTAGTTCAATCTAAGTGGCATTACAGGAGCAAAAAAGAACAAAACATGTTTTCTTAGTAACATAAAGGTTTGCAGAATGAAGCCTCCAAAAGGAAGAAACCCAGAGTCATGTAGACAATAGATAACATGAGAAAGTAGGATGTAGAAAAGAACCCATGCTTACTACCAGGGACAGGCGTGTATTCATCAGAGGAGTCTGGCCAAATGAAGAAATTGTGAACCCAGTTTTGATCATCACTGGAAATGAGCTTCCTGATCCTCTCCTCCTACTTCTCCTAAGTTTCCCAGCTCTATAAACATAATCTCTGCCCCATCTCCTGGTGAATGGTTCAGGCTATAATCAAAGAAGAAAGTGCCTAAAATGTTTCCAAACCTAGAAGACTTTGGGAAGGTCAAGGAGCATGTTGCGTCCACTTACTGCCACTCCCTCTTCAGGCAGGACCCTCTTCTCCCAACCTCCCTAGAGTAGATGTGGAAAAATGCACTAGACAAAAATTAAATTTACCTTCTTAGTGACTGCTAAAAGTAAAATAGATGGAGAGAGACTTCTACAATGGCCGAGACATACCGTACCACTGCAGACAGGGGTTCCAAAAGCAGTCTGAAAAGACATGTAGTTACATCTGAATTCTGTCCTCGACATCATCCCTGAAAATCTGTGAAACATTAGATATGAAACTGTAATCTCTATGTCTGTGCTTGATTCCTGTAATGGTGATGCTACTACCTACATCAGAAGGGTAATGTCAGAAATGAACTAAACACATGGGTGAAGTGCTGAATCATATCTTTTTCCTTTATTCCAATTGGCTCATTTGATAGAAATAATTCAGCAAAACAGCAGCAGTAACAGCAGAAGGATGGAATTGTTCCCATTATCTGATGGATTTATGTTTTTCCATCCACATGGAACACATAGCCCTTCTGCTACTTCTTTGTAATTCATAGCACTTGGGAGACCATCTATACTCTGAACCCAGGTCATGGATTCAAAGTTGGCCTCTGAACCTGGCAGTGGTGGCTCACACCTTTAATCCCAACACTCAGGAGGCAGAGGCAGGCAGATCTCTGTGAGTTCAAGTGGCCTGGTCTACAAGAACTGGTTCCAGGACAGGCTCCAAGGTACAGAGAAATCCTGCCTCAAAAAAAAATTGGCCTCTGTTGAGTGGTTAATACTAGTAATATCTAAACCAATTTTGGTGAGGAAGAGTATGTTGTTGAGCCCGTGAATGTACTTTATCCTTCCACGACATAGTCTTTCCAAACACTGACATGACACAAACAACAAAATATCCATGGAAAGAGGCTAAATGTCACCTAAAGGACAGGCCTCTTAATTATCGTGTTTCCCCATTGTGTTTTCTTTCAGCCAGGAATTTACAAGAGAATCAAATGTCTCCAAACTATATCCCAACCTGACAGGTCTACCCAGAGACCTTTCTTCTAGACTCACCTCAACTCTAATTTTTCTGTGGAAAAATGCTCTGTACATTGTAAAGATTTGTTACTCATATTGGTTTAATAAAGCACTGATGGCCAGTATCCAGGCAGGAAGTATGGAGTTGGGGGAGAACCAGACTAGAAGAATTCTGGGAAGAAGAAAGGCAGAGAGTCAGTCATCAGCCAGACACAGAGAAAGCAAGATGAAAATGCCTTACAGAGAAAAGGTACCAAGCCATGTGGCTAGACTTACATAAGAATTGAGGGTTAATTTAAGTTGTAAGAACTAGTTAATAATAAGTCTGAGCTAATAGGCCAAACTGTTTATAATTAATATAAGCCTCTGTGTGTTTCTTTGGGACTGAATGGCTACAGGACCAGGCAGGACAGAAACGTCTGTCTACATTTTTCAATTTTACTCTTTCCAAATTCCTAACTGGGAGACAAATCTAAAATTTCCTGGGTCAGTACAATACTGAATCTTAGATCATCTATCTCTCTTTCCACACAAAGTAGACAATCAGACACATCGTTTATATGAGTAAGTTCCCTGTCTGGCACCAAAACACCATACAGAAATCCATCAACACACTCTCCTCTCTATAAACTGCTCATAGGTAGAGCAATTATGCACTCAGGCACATAACTGGTTCTGCAGAACTAGGATACATTCACACTAGAAGGGAGAGTCATCGACGATTACATTAGACAAGAAGTGTAAAATAGGGCTGGAGAGATGGCTCAGAGGTTAAGAGCATTGCCTGCTCTTCCAAAGGTCCTGAGTTCAATTCCCAGCAACCACATGGTGGCTCACAACCATCTGTAATGGGGTCTGGTGCCCTCTTCTGGACTACAGGTATACACACAGACAGAACATTGTATGCATAATTAATAAATAAATGTTTTTTTAAAAAGAAGTGTAGGGGCTGGAGAGATGGCTCAGAGGTTAAGAGCATTGCCTGCTCTTCCAAAGGTCATGAGTTCAATTCCCGGCAACCATGTGGTGGCTCACAACCATCTGTAACGAGGTCTGCTGCCCTCTTCTGGTCTGCAAACACACACAGACGGAATATTGTATACATAATAAATAAATAAATATTTTTTTAAAAAAAAGAAGTGTAAAATAAGTATTGCCTAAAGCAAACCTGAACATCTGGCTCTTCTGACATGGAACTCCTTGTGTTGACAGATCTGTGGACAGAGGGAAAGCTCTCAAAGTTAAAACAAAAAGCAGGGATGAGCAAATCTGAGCCTATCGATTCTGCAATTTAACTATGTGCTTCAGACCTGTTGCCCTGTTTCTCACTTTTACTGTTGTTGTTTGTGTCCTGCTTTCTAGTTCAATGAGTAGATATATATACATATTCCACATAGCCCAAGATGGGGAACTCAAATGACAAGATCGCTTAACTGCTCACAGAAAAACACCTTGTCTCTGTCAGTGCCCAGCAACAAAGTAGGCACTACTTTTCACAAAGAAACGCCTAAGGTTATAGTCTATTATTTTCCTACTAGGGTTGGCCACACATCCCATATTGCTCTAGATACTTCTAATATATTGAAGTCTTCTGTGTCCTAATATTCATCTGAAAAGAGAACTTCTATTATAGAGACCTTTTTATTCTCTATATTCTATTCCAAATGTTTAGCCTTCAAGAAACATACATGGATATGCTGTCTTCAACACAGAGGACAGGGGCCACAGGGCTTCTTTCTTCCTTTAGGTAAGCAACAACAGCTTACTGACACCCTCCACTATCCCAACATGCCTCAGAGCACTAGATCCTTATAGTGATTGTCCTAGGAACTTCTTCAGGGTTAAGTTCTACCTGAAGTTTACTACTTCATGTTAGTCAAACCCTGTAGCACTAGCTTCAATGTCCTGAGCAGTCACTATGTCTTATTAGATATAAATAACCATTTCAGGACTGGTTTTTGAGGGGTTTTGGGGGGGGGGGGTTTGGGGGAGGGGTGGTTTTTTGGGGGTTTTTTTGGGGTTTTTTTTTTTTTTTTGGTTTTTCAGGACAGGGTTTCTCTGTGTAAGAGCCCTAGCTGTCCTGGGACTAGCTCTTCTAGACCAGGCTGGCCTAGAACTAACTGAGGTCCGCCTGCCTCTGTCTCCTGAGTGCTGGGATTAAAGGTGTGAGCCACCAACGACTGGCTCAGGACTGTATTATAACAGATTGCAAGGTAATTTATCTAGCCCTAGGGTAAATCACAAGCTAGTATTGCTCTTGCTTTTTTAGCAGATTATTTTTATTATTTTATAAATAATACCAATCAAAATTTCCACTTCCTCCCCTCCTCCCATTTCCCTCCTGCTCCCCCTCCCACCTCCCCCTCCAGTCCTAAGAGAAGGCAGGGTACCCTGCCCTGTTGGAAGTTCAAGGCCTCCCCATCTTGCTTTTTAAAAACAAATTGATTCTAACTTTTTAACTGAACAAAAGAGACAGTGTCTACCATATCAAGTTCCACACTGGAAAGAACTAGGGAACTAGTAACACTGCTTGAAGGAGTGCACAATAATCCACTTTAAAACCCAATGACACCGTGTGCTCTTGCACAACCCAAGCAGGAGAATTAGGTGTGGAGACGCCACTCTGTCTGTCAGTAACTCTAATATCTCTTTGGTAGCCTCTGCAAGACATGGGTTTTGTTGGGACTGATGGAGCATGGTCCCAGAGGCTTCCTTCCAGCTGATAGTTCATACCATCAGGTTTCACAGGGCTGATGTAGGAAGCACAAAAGGACCCTGCTCCTGAGTCAGTAAAACTATTAATACTATATACCCTGAGGCTGAGGAAGTCATCATGAGAGATCCATTGTACCTGCTGTTAGACAAATGTGGAACAAGATCCTGCCCCACTCATCAGACTTCTACAAGCACCGATTAGTAAACTAAAGTGATTTTCAGATTCTAAACAGCTATATTGTAGTCCCCCAGAAGTCTGAAATCTAGATCTCTCTCTTCATTCACAACACACAACATGGTGTTGCTAGTAAAATACCTCAAGTCCTTTCATTGACATCTTAAGAAAACTTTAGTGACACACACATGTGAACACACTGCAAGAGCATGCCCCACAGGGTTCTGGTATCACACTACCTGGGGGACTCTAGGTCTAGGAGCTAAGTGAGAAACCATGAATCACACCATGATAACTTGAGTTAGGCTCAAGGATTCTAGAATTATTTAATATTTTTTTCTATTTTTGAGATCATAATATAATTACATCATTTCCTCCATTCCTTTTCACTGGCATAAAAGCATTTTTATGTGACATATAAATAGCACTGTTTAACTTATATCAGGTGGCATGGCTTTTCCATTTACACATGTAAAGAAGAGGTATCTTTTAAGTTTTTTAAGTGCTTAGATAAAAGAAAACTACAGCAAGAAAGTAATAATCACAAACAGATAAGCTTGGGCAAAGATTTAATTCCACCTTACCTTTTATGGGTGATGAAATTAATACTTGAAAGATTTTTTAAGTTTTTTTTCTTTTAAAGTTCTCTCTTTTAAGTTGCTTTGGAAGGCAGAATTCTAGTCAGCACTAACCCACACAGGTTCCATGCAGCATTCAAGCATATATTTTCTTGTGATACTAATGAAAGTCTCAAAAACTAAATGGAAAGAAGACACGAATTCTGTCTACAATTTCACTGGTTGCTCTAGTGACTTAAAGTTCTTCCATGGATGTAAGGTTAAGAACTACTAACATGATTGTTTAAACACCCACTAGTGTGTAATACAGATGAGATAAGACATTCAAACTGACACAGATTTTCTTAGAAGTCAGAATATTCTTTTCATAAAAGTTTGAAAAACACAAGGCTATGAACCTCAAACGTGCTGCTCTTTGGTTCATAACTGCTCAGCACTAAGCCCACATGGTAGTTCACACCTGTAATCCCACGAGTTAGAAGGATGAGGAGAAAAGACTGTTCTGCACTAACTAAAAGGTTGCAACCTATAGACAGTGCGGCAGCCAATCAAATGATATCAACAGACAGCCAGATGACGGTTCCTTTTGGTAACAAGGGAAACCAAACCAGAAGTTTAGATGGTTACTTTCTTCCATAAACATCAGAGACTGGGAAGATAGCAGAAGCAGCAGCAGCCACAGTCCACAGAAGCCAGACATTAGAAACAACAATTTCTAGTCTGAGAAATGGTCATTATAAAGCTGTTGGCCATAACGCCTTTGCTGATGCCTTCATCTTGCTCTTACCCTCAGCTTTCATCTTTCCCAGGATCAGCAGCTTTCTACCCAGAGACTCATCTAACAAGCAGTTTGATAATGGCATAAAGATACACTGTAGTGAGTGCACTGGAGGAACAACCGTGCACTTTCCCTGGTGGATAGGTATTTACATTCTAATTTATTCACAAGTCAGAAATGTATGGTTGTTAAAAGATATGCTTTGGGAAAACTAACATTAAAAATGTCAACCCTGGTGTTACATGTCTAGCATATGTTGAACAGCATTTCTAGTGGCTTTCTCCAGACATGTAACCTCCAAGAAACATCAAAAATTCAGAAACAGGACAATGTCTATGGATGATGAGATACTGTTACTGTTTCTCACATGGGGAAAATAGAAGAGAAAGGGGTTGAGAAAAAGAAGAGGAGGAAGAAGAAGAGTGGAGATGACAAAAGGAGAGGGGAACGAGAGGAAAGAAATGGCGGAAGGAACGGGAAGGAAAGAAAGAAGAGGATGGGATGAAGAGAGGGGAGGGGAGGGGAGGGGAGGGGAGGGGAGGGGAGGGGAGGGGAGGGGAGAGGAGAGGAGAGGAGAGGAGAGGAGAGGAGAGGAGAGGAGAGGAGAGGAGAGGAGAGGAGAGGAGAGGAGAGGAGAGGAGAGGAAAGACCTAGAATGACTGACTATCTTGGCTCTCTACGGCTTGCCTACCTAATGCCTAAAGAATGCCATTTATTACTTTCAAGCCAAGTTATTGAAATATATTTCTCCCTTTAAAAGCAGACTTGGAAAGTTTTTTCTCCTTTTCTTCTGTTTTGTATTGTCCATATCAAGCATGGTTTGTGTGGAGATGCCATGCTATTGTAAGGACCGTTGCCTATCTTGCTGTTCTGGGAAATGTGTTTCTTTAATAAGGATTCAAGTGAGCACTGTGTACCATGTACTACCATTCTAGTCACTATGAAGCAGTAATAAACAGAATATGATATGTGTAGTACAATATCAGGTTATGAGAAGTTACATGGAAAAACTAATATAGAAGGAAAGAAGAAGAGGATGTTAGGATAATTGGAGGAAATGCTCTGAGGAAATGATATTTGAATACAATGATTTCAAAACAGAAATTCCTAAAATCAGCAGCAAACATGCTTGAATTTTTAGAGAATGATAAATAAGTTAAATAAAAATTTCCTCACAATTATAGCCAGAAGAACAATTAAATGCCAGAGTGGTATCTCTCTAATGTAAACATTTCCAGACTGGAATCTGTCCCAACTCCCTCCTGTCACATTCTGGAGGACCTTCTTGGTCAGAGTGTAGTACCAATGGGGAGAAAAAAAAATCAAGCAACTTAAATTTGACTCTAACCTTATTTCAACATAACTTGAAAATATTCCTCTGGATGCAAACACTAAGCAGGAATATATCATATTAGTTTAAATCCTAATTTTGTCCTTCTTGGCTGGTGTCAAACTTTCTGTGCCACAGCTTCCATATTTAAAGACAAAATAATAATAATATAACCCAGTAGGTATTCAGCTCAGTGGTGGAGTACTTGCCAAGCACACATAAGACCTTAGGTGGAAAAAAACAAAAACCTTAAACTAAATTTTCTGTTTAATATCATTCTGGTATGGTAGCGCATGCCTCTAAATCCCAGAACTGGGGAGCTGGAGGCAGGTTAATTAAGAATGCAAGGTCAGTCTTGGATATATGTCAATATGAGTCCAGCTACATGGGACTTTGTCTCCAAAAAACAATAATAATAGTAATAATAAGTAATAATAGAATCCCGCATCCAGAATTGAATAATAAGAGTAAGCATTTAAAGGGTTTATAACAGTGGCTTCTACACAAGATGAACTCATCAGATAACAGGTGTGACTAAGGGTGTTTGTTGTTTTATTTGAGACAGAGTCTTGTTCTGTAGCCCTAGCTGGCCTGCAACTTGCTTTGCAGACCAGGCTGGCCTTGAATTCATAGATATCCACCAGACTCTACCTCCTAAGTGCTGGGATTAAAGGTGTATACCACCACACCTCAGTATTACTGTGCTTTTTTAAAGTTACTTATATTTATAATGTCTGGTTACCGTGTACAAATATTAATTCTTTAGGCAATGCCTGGGTTTAAAATTCTTTCTCATAGGACACAAGCTCTTTGATGTCAAAATCAGCATTTGTGACATTCACTTCAGTCTCCCCAGTTCTAGAACAGCTCAGCAAATTAATTCATTAAGCACACATTTTCCATAGTCATTGTAAGAAAAAAAAAGTAGTAAAACCTGCCAATGGACACTGACTTAATTAAGACTGTAATGTAGAACTCACAATTACATCACCACTAGCCTAATAATGTTTTGTAGGACCGTTTAAGTGCATATAATCCCCTACTTCATGTTGCCATAGGAAGAAAATCCAGTTAAGCTGACTCAGTTAGCTTTGCTTAGCTAAGACATCTTTGACACCTACCAAGCCTAGGCTCTCTGCAGCCACTAGAGAAAAGGGACACTATGATCAATGTTACCACCAAGATTAGGACATAATGGCCATGGATACACAGAGGACAGAAAGGCTGGCTCTTCCAGGAAAGAAGGAGAAGGTTTCATAGAGAAGAGAATTTGTAGACTGGTCCTTGAAGGATAGGAAGAATTCTTCTAAGTAGGAGGATTAAGAAGGAAGTTATAAGTCCATAAGCCACACAGACAGATACTTAGGAAGATCTGGAGACACCTGAAGAGGGGAGAAGAACACCATGACATACATGTCAGGATATCAGGAGAAACTGCATGGCAGTGTGTTGAGAAACTAGGAGGTGACAGAAAACCTGTATAGCTACCAAAGATGCATGCAGTGTTTTCTGCACCTCCCAGAGGAACACCAGGGAGATTATAGGGTCACACCTGGACTGGAAGAAAGCAATCAGACACATAGCACATGAGATGGGAAGAGCGGAAACATGAATCCAGTTAGGTAGACCTCTCATGTCTGTACCTTTTTCTTGCCTTTTTTAGAAATATTTTCGTGAATTTCACATAAGTACTGTATTTACATGATTTTCACCCTTCCCTCTTCCCCTCTAACTCCTCCCATCTCTCCACTCTACTCCCTCTAAAATTTATGACCTCTTCTTTATAAATATTATTATTATTACATATACACATATGCCCATACCAAGTGCATTTAGAGTTGCTCCTATGTGTTTAAGGCTGACCACTTGGGAGTATAATTAGATAAACTATCAGGGGACTTGTTGCTGAAGAAAATGGATTCTTGCTCAGTAGCCATTGCTTCATCTATTTTGCAAGGTAGGACCGTGGAAAATGTCACCCTCCATGTTAGCATGTCAACCAGTGTGGTTATTGTGAAAGTCTTGTTTGGGTCGCCATATTACTGAGATTTCATGGATCCACTTTCCCTGTCATGTCTAGAAAGTATAACCTACAATAGGTATCCTGATCCTCTGGCTCTTACAATCTTTCTTATCCCTCTTCCATGATGTTCCCTGGCCCTT
Source organism: Microtus pennsylvanicus (assembly GCF_037038515.1). NCBI lineage: Eukaryota > Metazoa > Chordata > Mammalia > Rodentia > Cricetidae > Microtus > Microtus pennsylvanicus. The sequence continues at coordinate 16,639,034 of NC_134590.1, read as the reverse complement.
AGGTGTGGGGGTTGTGTTGTAAATGTACCAGTTGAGACTGGGTACCCTACAGTCACTGATTCTCTGCATTTAGACTGGTTGTAGATCTTCCTCCATCTGCTGCAACCAAAAGAAGGTCCTTTGATGAGAGATAAGAACTACACTTACCTGTGAGTATAAGGATAAGTATTTAGAATGTAGTTGGGATGTCGGGCAGTGGTGGCGCACGCCTTTAATCCCAGCACTTGGGAGGCAGAGGCAGGCAGATCTCTGTGAGTTCGAGGCCAGCCTGGTCTAGCTCCGGCTAGTTCCAGGACAGGAACCAAAAGCTACAGAGAAACCCTGTCTCAAAAATCAAAAAAAAATAGAATGTAGTTGGGTATTTTACTAGTTTAGGGAAGTGACAGCAGCTGGTGCTCCCCTACAGTCTATGACTCTCCAACCCTAGGTGGACTGACTTCAAGCCAGGCTGAGATAAGGAGCCACTGGAAGAGAGGTAAAGCCCAACTTATATTTTTAAAGTATTGCTAGCTTCTGACTTGAGAAGATGCTGAAGAAAGAGAGGTGACAGTAATGCAATTCTATAGGGATGCTGGAGATGGGGATATGTAAAGTGTTCTCAGTCTGTGTCCATCTTTAGGACAGAGCTGACAATTACCTGAAAATGGAAAGAGAAACTAAGGACTACCCCAAGACTTCGGACATACAGAACTAGATGGACCAGGACATGACTCTCTATGACTCAAAGTTTCTATGTCTTGCCAACTTTTGTCATTCTCAAAAGTAGAGTCTCCTACTCATTTACAAACAAGCTCCATAAAAACTAAAAGTATTCACTATCTTTTGAATTATTTCCTGTCTTCAGAAAGCCACACTATAAAGATTAAGGGAAAACGCTTTCTTTAAAAATCTTACTAAAAGTTGCAGCTAAAGAGATGACTCAGCAGTGAAGAGAGCTGGATGCTTCCAGAGGACCCCAATTTGTCTCCAGCACTTACTACAGGTCTACGGGATCCAACACCCTTCTGTGGATTACTCCAATACCCACTCACTCGTGGCATAGGCTCACACAGACACATACACATAAACAAAAACAAAAACAAATGAAAAACCCAAAAGGAAAATGCTCACTTTTCCAAAGTATCATCTTTCTCCAGGTAGTGGTCCTCTGGTCTTTCAATTGTATTTTGTTCCTATGTGTCTTGTAGCAGTGCAGATGTTGCATTGCTGGTGCACTCATAACAGTCTTGAGCAAGGAAGAATTAAGATATGGCCAGAAATGGAAAACCCTCTCACACTTGAAGTTCCCAACTCTAGTGCTGCCCCTTGTGTCTGTGTTTGCATAGGCCTGTGATGAAGGTTTCAGAGCAAGGAAGAAGTGGAGGCTAGCAGTTCCCAGAGCAAATCCATTCCCTGTCTATCCTGACCTCTGCATATCTGAAACATACAGAATCCCAGCTTCTACTTATTGCTCATCTGTGAGCAAAGTATAATAAGTATGGTCTACAAAACCTTGAAGTCAAACATACTTAGTAAAGGTGGATTTATGATAGTCATTCTCTGTGAATGGATGGATAAATTTTGATGGGCACTGGTATAATACAAAAATCCATAAACAGGTTTGTAAGTAAACTGTCCTTGTATGTGGTAGGGAGTTTGTAATGTATATGTCCTTTGAATGTAGACAGACTATAGAAATGCAAGCATTTCTGGGGGAAAAAGTGATTAGGTGTTGTCTAGGAAGAGATGACGTAAAAGACTAAAATGAGTTTTGACCTACTCAATCATCTAGTCTTCTCTAACTGTTCATTTAGAGGTTGATTTGTCTTGCCTGGCACACAACACATCCCAATTCTGAGGGTGCAGTCTTCTGCTGTCAAGAAAAGCGAAGTTTTCACTTTTCCACTTGCCACAACATTGGATTTTTTAAACACTCTTAATTCATATCAGTATTTGGAACTGAGATTTACAAACCCATTCCATGTAAGTTCACAGACCACTGCACTTCTATCTAGAAAATCTTTACATAACACTGGAGCTTGTATCCTGACACCACTTATAAAAAACATATACACTATGTATATCTGAAGCACACACACACACACACATAGAAATGGTTAAGAGCAAGCAAATCTGCTCCAAATCCCTATTCCAGTATTTAGCCTTGGGTAAGCTGTTTAACTTCATTATGATTGCATTTTCAAAAGTAACATGTTGGTGGTAGATCGCAGCATATATTTGGCAATGTTCTTATGAGTACTAAATAGTCATGTAAGGCACTAAGCAGTGCCTAGCACACAGTACAGAAAATTCACATTCTCATAGATCCAAAGTTACTTTCACTGTGAAAGAACAGCATTGAGGGACATTTATTCTCACTACTTTCTTTTTTCAATTAAAAGTTTTATATTTCTACTCTCGAAAGAGTTTATTAGACAGTTCGCAGCTAGCACTGGGAGGGAGCCTAACAGAATTAGAAGACAAGTATGAGAATCTCATATTATTTACCCACAATGAGTTAAGATGGTTATTTTTTCTACTTCCATGTTCCCTCATGATTCTTCTAAAGTCAAATAGTGCTGCAATGGTCTTGGGCATTCTGAGGTAGCTGAGCTGGGGGACATAGAGCTTGGGTTTACTAAAACATATTTTTTTAGTCACCTTCAGTACACACAGTTCTGACACTGCTGGCCATCCTTACACAGGAAAGGCTCTAGCAGAAATGCCACTTCTGCTCAACTCTCAATGCCTATTCACTTGACCTATAACCCAAAGATGCTTCAAGCTGATACTAGAAACATGGGAGTAAAGAGGAAATGAGGCTGCAGTGGCCGGATCACACGCCATTACAGAGCTGCCTCCTGACGTCAGAAAGGGTTTTTCTGCATTTTATAGTATTTATACTACTTGTCATCTCCCTAAAATTTGCTATTGTTTTTTTATCAAAACATACATTCAAAATAAAAGTATATTACTAAAAACATATATTTACTTCTTTTTCTTAAGACATATCTTAAAATTTTACTAATTTAGAACTCACATGCCTTATATCAACTGTTCATTTAAGCATCAGATACAGCTCTAATTTTCTAATAATTTGGGGTTAATGGGAAACACACATGGTACAGATTTTTATGGAAAATGAATAGATGAACTACAACAAAAGTATGGAAAGGTGATCAAGATATTATTTCCATGAGATGGCATTATAACCACTCATATGAACTGTAAGAAGGAAAGAAATACACGATCCATGGGGGATGCTCGCTGACTCAGTACATCCAATCCCAAGTCCTGTGACCTTACTTAGGGTTACACTGTCTCCTCAGAGAGAGAATATGGCAAACCCACTGATCTTCTTAAATCTGGTCGTGAATATATATACATAAGAGAGTTGATTGCTCAGAGCTCCACAAAGTAACTACTACCTTTGAGGGCGGTCCAAAGAAATTAGCACTTTCTAGCAGTTGGTCCTGACTTCCCCGGGCCACATTCCTCCTTGTAAACCAAATGCTGAATCTAAATAGCACAAGATCTAAAATGCTGTCCAGATCCTTGGTTGTTCTTGAAGAGGTTTCTTTTCATGATGGTGATAGTGATGGTTTATTCTATTTGTTTATTTGCTTGTTTGCTTTGTTTTGCTTACTTATTTGTTTGTTGAAATAGAATCTGTCTAGCCAAGTATGGCTTCAAACTCATGATACTCATGGTATTCCTCCAACATCCTCCCCCTTAGTGATGATATAAGAGATATGCACTATCATGCCCAGAAGTTGTTTTTGTTTTGATAAATAAGTAATCACAGTAAGGAGAAATATTACTCAAAAAATATTTAGAAATATGTCAGTGGTTGGTAACAAAGCAATTACTGAAAAACCAATAATAATAATAATTAATAATAAAGTAACATTTATTTACATAAGGTTTTTATTTAAACTAGATGTTAAAAATTTATCTCAAACTATCAGGAGAACTATTAAATATACTATTCTTGTTTTTCAGATGAGAAAACTGAGGTTTAAAAAGATTACATCACTTGATCAAGGCCTTAAAACATGTAAATTATAGAAGCCAGAATTTGAACCTACTACCAAGTAAATTTCCCATCCTAATAACCTGTGAATAATTGTGGGCACCTAAGCCAGAACTTCGCATGAAGATGTTCTGAATGACTTATGACATAGAGCACTACTCACCATGTGATCTATGAGAGATCTAGGAAGAAATACCCTTCTTCTACCTCTTCTTCTATCTCTTCCACCCCTTCCTCCTCTTCCTCCTCTTCTTCTTCTCCCTATTATGAGAATATTTTCATACTTAGGGAGATCTGGATTGTTTCAGAGAAAAACAAACATGGTGGATGCACAAACACTATTTGGCATGACAGAATACAATGTGCTTCATTTAGTGATCCTATATGCTCTACCTTTTAAAAACAGGCCACAGACAACTTGTTAGCTATACTGACGAAAGGATTTACTTGAAAACTATACTTTATTACTCTTAAGTCATCAGTAAATCATTAAAAGTTAACATACATTCACAAAAGTATTTTTGATATATTAACAAGTCAATCACTAAGTACTTATTGCATTATATATATATTTTTTTTAAAAGAAACAGAAGCTATTTAGTATTAACCCCATTTTACTCAACAGAAAAGCAGACAGTTGGATAAGTTGTAATAGTAAATTTAAACTTCAATCTAATAACTTAAAACCTAGTGTGTTTCACCATTTTAAAAGTAAGAAACCAAAAGACTTCTGTTCACAGTAACTTAAAGCCTAAATCAATGGGGTATGGTGACATGCAACTTTAATGCCAGCACTTAGGAGACAGGTAGATCTTGATGAGTTTGAGGCCAGCCTGGTAGGCATACTGAGTTCCAGGGATATAGTGTGAGACCATGTCCCAAACAAACAAACAAACCTAGAGAATCTGAACAGAAGCAAAGAAAAGAATATGTGTTCTCTTTGGTGTAGGGAGGGGGCTTTCATTTAAATACAAATGCACAAATTCTGGTCCCAGATTTAGAAGCCTCATTTTTGAATAATAGAATCCTGAATAAAAAAGAAATGCACATAAAATAAATTTAAGCCATGTTATTAAACATGTTCACAGATAGTTATGATTATTTAGAGAAAGAAAATTATAAAACAAGAAGAAATGAATGGAGTAAATGTAGAAAAGTCACGGCCTGGGTCCAACATGTTTTATGAAGTTAAGTCTATCATTGGGTTTTCTTTGGTGGGGGGAGGTTGTTGAAAAAAAAAGAGTTTAGGTTATTTTTCATAATGTAATTCAATCCTACTAAAAGGTCATTCTCCCAATAGAAGTATGGATTTCCATGATCAACACGCAGAACTAATATAAAGAAAGCAAATAGTGACAACTGAACGGCAACACCTACTAACCAATGCATCTATAAGACTTCTCGCCTTTAATCCCAGCACTCGGGAGGCAGAGGCAGGTGGATCTCTGTGAGTTCGAGGCCAGCCTGGTCTACAAGAGCTAGTTCCAGGACAGGAACCAAAAGCTACGGAGAAACCCTGTCTCGAAAAATAAAAAAAAATAAAAAAAAAAGACTTCTCTCCCCGGGTTCAGAATCCACGCATTTACCTTTTCCCTCCTGAAATGGACCATATCTGCAAGGACTAGAAGGTAGTAAGTTAAATTGGGAAGCAATCAAAACTGGAGTTTGGTACCAACTCCCAATGGCCTATGTGCTAAGACTCCGGATGGCACAAGCACATCTCAGGGTTGTCAACACATGCATCACATTCCAGCCCCACTGCCCTTAAGTGACCTACTTCTTGTGAATTCATATCAATGTAAACACACTGTTATATTTGCTGCTCAACTGCTACAAAATCAAGCACAGCCTGACACTTGAATCTGATATACGTTTGCAAATCTTGAAAATATGTAGATTAAAAAAATTCTAATTTACTTAATGACTATTATTCTAACACCGTCTTACTCTTTGCAGCACTAAATTTCGGAAATAGGGTCTCTGAAAACTGCAGTGCTGTGTGGCCCTAGAAACACACCGCACTTCCCATGCCTTAGAAGAACAGCACACATACAGCCACTGCGTGGACACAAGAGGAAGAAGTAGGAGAAAGCTTCTGGCAGCAAATTCAGTCCTTCTCAGTTTTTAAATGCCAGCATTAAACTAAGCGAACACACCATGACAGACATGCTCTCTCAGGAAGACATAAAACGACTGGAGCACCTCAGACCAACCAAGAATAAAAAGCTCGCTCTTTTTGGTAAGACACAAAATTGGATTTATTTAGAAGTAAAGTCTTTATTATGAAAAGTCAAGTTGCAGAAAAATAAACAAGCAAAGAAACTCTCTAAGTGAATCTAAGAACATCTCTAAGAGAATTTCTCAACTATAGTTTTTCCAAAGTTATATGATCATAAACATCCGAGAGCTACTTGCCATTTGGGCCAGCTCCTCTAAAATTAGAAATCCATAACAACGAAGCTATATCTGGGCTTTAAAAGAACTATACTCTAGGCTTTTATATAATACGCACTGAGTTGGTCACAGATATAACATTCCAGTTTAATTGCATATTAACCATATATCAACTAGATGTATATTATTCAACCTTTTGATGGTGGCCAGTGGTTTATGTCAGCAGCATATAGTTAATGGTCACTTTTGTTTCCAAAATATATTTGTATAAATGAAGTTTCTACACTTCAAAGCCAAATTCACAGAGAAAACGCCTTCTAAATCTTACTGCTGTAAGCTAGTTTTCCTGAGCTGTTATTACAGGTAATAAGAGATTTCATTCCACAGCTCCTATAATAACACAGTATAAGTTTTGCACTCATTTTTTTTACTTTAAATTCTTGTGATGGCAAAACCATTTTTCTCAAATCTGATTGGTTGTGCCTGTCTACAAGAGTGCTTAAATGTGATCCTGCTATCAAGCTTCTTGACAAGGAGGGATCTTTTTATGTCAAGTCTTTTGGATACTGAACATGACACCTTCTTGAAGAATTTTTGTTTTATTATTAAGAAATAAATGTGTCTTGCTCCTTGGCTTTCTCTGGCTTCAGCAGTTTGTAGTCATTTCCACCATAGACTAGTAAGAACATATTTCAAAGACAGGTTAACAAAGTTCAAGTTTACTTTTTATATAGTGCAGCTTCTCAGTGGCATTGGGTGAGTATCAAACATTATCAACATACTATATAGTGCCAAATAATGACCTGATTTATTTGGATGCTTGTTAACTTTCCTACTGTATTCCATGATGTTTCTAAGTTACTTTTGTAAACTAAGCTTTTGATAAAAGTTTAAACTCCTTAGTTTATTTGGTGTTTGTTTCTCTTATAGGTTTTCTTCCTTTAACACTGTACCTTTGTGCATTTTCCCACAAAGAAGTTTTGCCAACAATGCACTAAAAGTATCTCAAAATACGATGCCTATCTCATTTTCTCTCTGATTTAGCTCTCATCCTAATCTAAAAGCACCGAAGATTAAGCTCGATTTTGAGGATCCTCTAATAAGGGTATGGTTGGATAAAATTATTAACATGCCATGGTTGCCCTAGAGGTGACTCTTTGCTATTCATTTAATTTATTTTCTCTGCTTCCAAACTTGAGTTTCTTCTCATGAAAAAAAATCCTTATTTTTTTCCAAAGGGCTTATGAAAATTTTGGTGAGAACATGTTGCTGCTTCAGTGCAGAAATCCAGCCTCTCTTCCAAAGCCATGTCACTTGGTGAGTACCCCACTGCCTTTTCTATTATCTAGTATTTCAAACTATAAGGTTATTAAGTGTTCTTGTAAAGACAAAACCTCACTTAAATATGTAAGATGATGTGAAAGACATAGAGATTTGCAGTCACTGTACTTCAAAGTAACCACAGAGAATTTTTTCAAGTCAAAAATAAGGGTCAATTATTACTTAGTTACATTCTTTTAGAGGTAGAAGGGACATTAAAAGTACCAACCTAATTTGATAGGTTAGAAAAAAAGAAAATAAGTGACATTGTATGCACACAAAAGAAAATGAAGCATCTCCCTGAGTGTACAAAATCTAGAGTCACTGTGACTCTCCAATAAAGATGAAATGGGTAACTAAATGAGATGAACACCCAAAGCTTCCCAAAAGCCACGATCCACAGCCTCAGAGACATTTAGAAAAAAGCTCCTCTACTTCCTTGAGACTGCAACCTACACTGAACACACTTGCTTCAGCAGTCGCTTTCTAAGGAAAAGATAAAATGCATGTTTCTGTCTCTTTTTGCGTATTTTTTCCTGACAAGCCCTTGAACAAATGTGCATTCATAAAGGTCAAGTCATAACAATAATAGAAATACAGAGGAAAAATAACACTGTGAAATTCTACAATTTATTTAATCAGAATGTTAATATTTATATATACATATGTTGTATATATATGTGTGTATATATGTATAAGTGTGTATGTATGTGTGTATATAAATACTGAGGATACAGTATCTTAGAAAACTTCCAAGTCCTAATTTTTGAAGTACACATCCATTGAAACCAAGAGTATGTACAATGGATGTGGTTGGATCTCACCCCATCCTTCTAAACCAACTTGGAAGGGAGACACTCAGAATCATAAATATTATGGTTTTTCAGGTTTTAAACTCTGTTAAGTCTCCCCTTCTCCCCCTGCATTCCTCCACACACCCATCTTTTTTTCTTAATCTGACTTTGGTAATTAATATACACTAGTTAACATAAAACTATAATAGAATCCCTTTATACTTCTGAACTCTCCTTGGTAGACAAGTAAGGAAGCTAGTCCCTAACTGCAGAATGCCCATAAGCTAGTCACTAACTAACTGTAGAGAACCCAAAGCATAATCATTTTGCTGTCCCAAAATAATATTCTGTTTCATATTCTAGGTACCAAATGTAAAAATGGTGATTCTCCTGTTTCTGCTGGATCTGCTTGGTAACTCTGCTGCCATGCCTGTGAGTGTTTCCTTTTATGCTGGACATTTTCTTTGTGATCTGTTGTTGCACCGCTCTGGGCAGCTGGCAGCTTATTTCAGCTAAGGCTCTGCATTTCTCCCTCAGTTCCAGATGCCAATACCCCGAATGCCTGGATTTAGCAGTAAAAGTGAAGAGGTATGTATTACACTCTGTGCTTGGGGAGACATGTGCCAGAGCCCTAAGGAGATTGTTGGTACTTGGTTTAGAATATAACATTTCTTATGAAGAGGTAAAAGGAGGGAAAACTCAAAGTCTTGCATTCAAATCAAAGCAAAATTATTCTCCCCTATAAGTCTACTTATGAGCTTCAGTGTCCATTTAGGTTAAAATTTAGCTGTTAGCTTTGGAGTTCTTTTTGTTCACTAGTAAAGAGCCATTTGTACCTGGGAGTGTCACAAAGTAAATACCTGCAACACAATTCAAACTAGCTGTCATCAGTCAAACACCATGCACAGAAGGAACAGGAATCTTTGCATGTTTGCTTTCTTGGGTTTTTATTTTATTTTGTTTTTGAGACAGAGTCTCTCTATTATGGAGCCTTGGCTGCCAGAGAACTCACTATGTAGACCAGGAGGGCCTCTAACTCCCATAGATCCACCCACCTCTGAAAGGGCTGGCATTAGAGGTGTGTGCCACCACACCCAACCCAACAGGTATCTTTACCACCAGTTATTTTGTTCTCAAATCCTGAATTCCAAATAAACAGAATGCTCAAAATCTTCAAAGTAACTTATGTTTATTTTCTGCTATTCTATGTTGATCTTCAAAGTAAATTTTGGGGTTTTTATCTGTTACACTATATATTGATTCAACATGAAGTTTGACTTCAAATTCAGAAATTCAGGGGCTAGGGATGGCTCTGCTGGTAAAGAGCTTGTGGAGCAAGCATGAAAACCTGAATTTGATCCCTAGGAACCCCATAAAAAGCTGAGTTTGGTGACACTCACTTGTGATCCCAGCACTGGGAAAGGGAAACAGGAGGATTCCTGAAGCTCACTGGCTGGCCAGTCTACCCAAACCAGAAAGTCCCAGATAGCAATGAAGCTCTGTCTCAAAACAAAACACTGATAGCTCCTAAGGAACATTAGATGAGATGCTGGCTTCCATATGCACACAGATGTACACATATACAAAATTGTACATAAGGCATAGGAGAGATGGCTCAGTGGTTAAGAGCACTGATGTCGTTCCAGAGAATAGGGACTGGATTTCCATCACCCGCATTAATTGTCTGTAACCTATAACAGGGTCAGGGAATCACACCCTCTTCTGGCTTCTGTGGGCACCAGATTCCTATGATGCACAGACATATATGCAGGCAAACAACCTTATATATTAAATATTGAAATTTTTGAAAGAGCTATGCACAAGCAAAAAAATTATATACTCTAAAATTTTTAATAAATATAAGTTTTAAACTCATAGAATTCGCAAAAGAGATTGATTATTGCACCATCAGATTCTAAACTTCTATCTTAGGCTTTGAGAACTAATTGAATAAAAGTTTTTCATTTTGTGCTATATTAATGGATTCCTTTAATTTCAGATGATGCGATACAATCAATTCAACTTTATGAATGGCCCACATGTAAGTTTTCTTTATATTATTTCTGAGACTTTCATGTTTATATCCAGAATTTGTGTTGCTTATCTTAGCTTGAGTGCTGACTACCATCCATGTGTCTTAGTTACAAGATAACCATTACAACAAATCATTTCACTTGTTCCCTAGTGACAAATATCGTCCTTATTCATTTTGTTGTGTTTTTTATAAATGAGCATCATCTTCATGTTTCTTAGAACACTTGGTTCTGACTCATGTTTACAGGAGCTATTTTCACAAGTCATGACAACAAAAACAGTATAGTAAATACTATTAGAAAAAAGAATTCTATTGGTGTTCTCTAAAACAATACTAAAACTGTGAATTTTTTTATTTTGTTGGAGTAAACATGGGTTATTCTTGTGGTGGTGGTGGTGGTGGTGGTGGTGGTGGTGGTGGTGGTGGTGGTGGTGGTGGTGGTGGTGTATACTAATTTGTTTGTTTGTTTTGTTTTTTGAGACAGGGTTTCTCTTTGTAGCCCCAACTGTCCTGGAGTTCAGAGATCCACCTGCCTCTGCCTCCTGAATGCTAGGATTAAAGGCGTGTACCACCATCACCTGACTTGTGTGCTAAATTTCAGAACAAACTAAACCATGAGGTCAGCTGATCTCTGACAAAACTGTGTGACTGCCCAAAATCACGAGTCACTTTGTACTTTTGTGGCATTATTACAGACTTCATTAACTTTGTCTTAATCCTTTCCATTCAGTAGTCATCTTGTAAAGTCTCTACCTAAAGTAATCATAATCAAAGTTCTCCTAAACCTCTGGTTCTTACTGTTTCAGTGTCTATGAGTTGACATTTTCGCCAATGTAAAAACCTGATCTGTTTCAAGGGGTTTGTGTGTTTGGTGTTTGGTTGGTTCGGGAGTGTTATTTGAGTTTTGTTTTTATTTTCCTTTCTCTCTCTATCTGGCTTTATATATAGCAAGTCACATGGGTTTTGAATTTGACATAATTTTCCATAAAAAATCTGTAAACTAAGAAAAGCAAAAATTCTCAAGCTTGGAGTAGTGGTACATCCAAAAAACTCTCTACACTCCGGATTTCAGAGTCAGATAGATTGCTCTTTCTGTATGTATGAGTGTACACAATATGTGTGCATGTATATGAAGGTCAGAAAACAACTTAGGGCATCAGTTTCTGCCCTCCACCTTTCTGGAGACAGTGTCTCTCTTTGTTGTTTGTACTGCATATACCACACTAGAAGCCTATGAGCTTCCAGGGATTCTATTGTCTCCATCTCCCATTTTACCATAAGAACACTAGGATTACAGATCATACTATTGAGTCCAACTTTGCATGCATGGTTTCGAGTGATCCAAACTCAGGTTCCCACGTTCGTGTGGTAAGCACTTTGCCCACAAAACCATCCTCCAGCTCATTGAGCTCTTAAACTGAAATTTCTTAAATCTCATTTTGATTAGTTTGACAGGCTTTCTAGAAAACTGAAGAGTCCTTCAGTAACACAAAATATAATGAAGTTTTCACTAAAGCCCTTAGAATCAAATTCCATTGGAAATGTTTAGGCTTCTTGACTTGGTTTTGGAAGCTTCCATTTAGAAGGTGAGAAGAATCTGGACCTCAGCCCTCATTTGATGGCACTGCTTTTGCTTCTCTTTCAGATGATGCCTATGGGCCCATATGGGAATGGTATGCCAATGCCTCCACACATGCCCCCGCCGTACCCTCCATACCACATGCCCATGTGGCCTCAGCCACCCAATGGATGGAATCAACCCCCAATGCCCAATTTCCCAAGCAATACTGATCAAACCCAGGAGACTGCCAAGCCTAACCAGACCAATCCACAAGAGCCACAACCACAAAGGCAGCCTCCAAAGGAACCACCAAATGAAGCAGCACGGGCCAAAGAGGAAGGCCAGGTGAGACTCGACTAGAAAACTTCCACATCAGAGGCTTACAATGCCTTTAAAAAGATTTAGAGGACCATACCTTTCCAGCATCCATGCTCCCTCCAAAATTCACTACAACTATTACTGTGTAATTTTGACATTTATCAGAAGTTTCCTGGCAGGTCGATTCCAATCTTATTTAGTTCAAAATAACATAAATATTGTTGCCGTAAATATCCTTCTAAAACACAGAATCAGGCTGTGAGTTGTGGAACATGCCTATGATTCTAGAAATATGAAGGTAAGGTGGAATCATGACTAGAAGGCCACCTTGGCTATGTGGTGAAAAAAATCTTTAAAAATAAATAAAATGTAATACAGAGTCAGAAAAAAAATAACAAGCTCTACCCCAGCCTCCATTAGTCACACGATGTTGAGGAAGTCTCCTAGCCTTTCTAGACCTGTTTCCCCATGAATAAATCAAGTGGCTTCTAAAGCATTTCCAGACCTATGCTTTGATAATATGTAATATTCTTCTGTGCTTTCTGTCTGCCAGATGAGTCAAGTGTAGCCATAATATAAGGCAAGAAGATATACACATGGTTTCTCCAGAGATCCTGCTATATCAAATTTCAGAAATCATGGCTCTGGTTCTTTATTATCACGAACAGTTTTTTATATATATAAGGAATGCAGAAGTGAAAAAACAGACTCCTAGGTTCAGTCACACCTCTGCCATTCGGGGCCACTAACTTCCCTGAACCTCAGTGCAGCTTCTCAATGACAGTAACAACAGTGCATGGTCATGTGAGGCCTAAAGGAGTTCCATAATCTATTACTGCTGGAATATGATGTTTAATCATACTGATCACTACCATCATCTACACCCAAAATATGTAGCTGGAGGAGGGATCAAGTGAGGTAGGAGAAAAAGAGACAGTAGGAAAGAAAGAGATAACTAATGCAAACAAAAATATAAGCACTCTCTGGTTTTCATATAATTATTATCATTTTTTCATTTCTCATTTTCGATCTCACTACCAAGTAACTCTAATTTGTCTTTCTTTCTAGCCATTCCCACCATTTGGCAATGGGCTTTACCCCTATCAACAACCACCATGGCCAATTCCACAGGTAAGAATTTTCTATGTATTGCAAATTAAATATAATGTTAGCATGTGACACATAAGACTAATACAAATTCATATACTATAGTATACCAGTAATAAAATCAAGTTAGTAATTATTCAGAAAAATTATTTTAAAAATTAAGTAAAAATTTTTTATCAGACCAGTTGGCAACATGAGCAGGGCCTAATCACTACTACTAATAACATAAATTTTTTTAAATAATTTTTTTTATTTATTTCACACCCTGGCCACAGTTTCCCCTCCCTCCTCTCCTCCCCCTGTGTCCTCCCATCTATTCCTCTATTTTTATTCAGAAAACGGCAGTCTTCCCATGGATCTAATAACATAAGTTAACAAATTAATTTTTAACGGTTGTGCTATAATCCTGTCACATAAGAAATCATAATGTCTTCAATGAAATCATAATTTAATATCATAGCAAACCTGACACAAGAGTTTAAAACTAAGAAACAAGCCATGACTACATTATAATCTCTCCATCACATCTTTTCCCTAACAACAGATATGTTATTATAAAGAATTTTACAAAGTAATTCTCAAAGAGTTCTTAAAGTTTAAAATTAATCATTTAATTGTGTGTTTGTGTAGGTGTGCACATGTGGGGGGGGATGTATATGTCTGCGTATTATGTTGCTTGCCAGCCTGTCTAACCAAAGACATGAACTCCAAATTCTGTAAGACTCACTACCTCTAAAATAAGGTAGAGAGTGGTTGAGGAAGACAGTTAGATTTGGCTCTGCCCTCCACCCCTAGAATTATAGATGCACACCACCACACCCATCTTTTGGGGGGGGAGGGGAGCTGAGAATCTGAACTTGGATCCTCAGGTTTGCATGGAAAGCATTTTGCCAATTGAGCCATCTCTTCAGGCCCTTATAATGGCACTTCTACACATACATGTTCTTGTCTCTTATTTCTTCTCCTCACCCACTTTCTCTTCTTGGCTCCTCTGTCAACGATCCCCTTCCTTCCCTTCCTTGCTCCCGAGTTCCTGTTTTTGCTTTCATAACAGGCACTTTTCCTTACTCTCTCTTCCTCCCTCCCTCTCACTTCCCGTAAGATCTCTTCATCCCCTCTCATGGTCCTCTACTTTACTGAGCTGCACAAACACACATAAGCATACTATACACAAACAACCCAGAGTCCACAATTACCAGAAAATGTGGCATTTTTCTTTTTAAATCTGCCTTACTTTGTTTAACATAATGATCTCCAGTTACATACATTTCCTGAAAATGTCATTATTTCACTTTTCTTTATGACTGATTGAAATTCCTTGTGTAAATGTGCATTTTCTTTACCCATTCATTTGTTAAAGGCTATTTAGACAGATTCCCTTGTTAGTCATTGTGAATAATGCAGCCTACAAACACAGATGTTCAAGCATCACTGTGGTATGGCATCACTGACCTAAGAGACCTTGACGCGGAAGTCCAGAAATGGTACAGCTGGGTCAAACAGACAGTTCTATTTTTAGTTCAGTGAGTGACTTCCACAGCAACATCCACAGTGACTGAGTCACGACATCACCACTGCACTTTCCAGGATTCCTCTTTCCACGTGTCCACGACAGCATTTCTTAGCATTTGTTTGTTGGAATGATGACCATTCAGACTGTGTTGAGAAAGAATCTAAAATTAGTTTTAATTTGTAATTCTCTAATAGTTAAAAGTGTTCAATACTTTTTCAAATGTTTATTGGCCATTGTATTTCTTCTTTTGAAAACTGCCTCTCCACTTCACTTGGCCTTTCACTATTTCTTTTAGGGTTCAGTTTTAGCAGTTTTCTCTATAGTCTAGCACAGTTAGCAATAATCCCTTCCCGTACTGTAGACTGTCTCTTCACCCTAGTGATTGTACCCTTTGTAGAAACTCGTTAATGTTCTCTAATCCTCTTATTTTTCAATTCTTGGGATTCTTTATTGTGCTAATGAAGTCTATGAGAAAGTCCTTACATATGCCTACATCTTCAAGTGTTTTATCTGTGTTTTCCTTTATTAGCTTCAAAGATACAGGTCTTATATTTAAGCTCTTGACTCATTTTGAGTTGGTTTTGGTGTAAGGTGAGAGATATGGATTTAGTTTAAATCTTTTATAGGTGAATATTCAGCTTTACCGACACCATTTGTTTAAAATGCTGACTTGCCCAATGTGTGTTTTTGACACCTTTGTGGAAAATTAAGTATTTGAAGCTGTGTGGGTTTATTTCTGGGTTTGGTTTTCTATTCCACTGGCATACATGTCTGTTTTTGTTCAAATGCCATACTAGCTTTGTTACTATAGCTCTGTACTATACAAAGACGCATCCAGTATCATGATTATCACCAGAATTTCTCTTTTTGTTTAGAATTCTTACAGTTATTTCAGTCCTTTGTTCTTTCATGAAATTTTAGAAGTTTTTCTATTCTTGCAAAAGATATAATTGAGATTTTGATGGAAATTGAACTGGATATATAGATCATTTTTAATAATATGAACATTTTTATAATCTTGAGTTTGATAATCCACATCCATGGGAAGCCTTTACTTTTCATGTGTGAGCCTTCAAAATTAGTTAAGAAAATTAACTCTAAATGTAAACAAAGCATGGAAAATATCACTATTTAATCTCATATTGTTATGTGTTCTAATATGGATAACTGGAGTCCACTATCACTCAAATGTTAATCTCTCTCTCTTTCTGAGATAGTGAGGTACGGTGATTGATGGCAAAGACATGTGGGTATTTTTAGTAAGATAACCTAGGATCTTGTTGAAGTCTGATAAAAATAGTACTCTCTAATGGATCGTAAGTATCAATAGGTAGATAGTGAGTCTAAAGTCTCATGAGCACAACACTCACATTATTAAACACCATTAGTAATGAACCAGTTTAACACAACTCCAGTCTTACAAAAGCTGAGAAGAGAGCTCAAGGGGTAAAATGTAAAGTGCTTGCTGTGTAAGCATGAAGATTTGAGTTCAGATCCTCAGAACCCTCACTGGAAAAAAGTGGTATGCATACCTTTTAACCCCAGTCATGGGAAGAGGAGAAAGGAGAATCCCAGGGCTTGCTGACTCAGCTACTCCAGCCAGCCAGCAAGCTCCAGGTTCAATGAGAGATCCTATCTCAAAAAATAAGGTGAAGGAGGAAAGACAAAGATATCTAACATTAACCTCTAGCCTCCACATACATGTACACATGCACACGTGAAAACAAACACATGTACATACACACATACATATCTCTAGTCAAACGTAGTAGAGCACATCTGTAATCCCAGTACTCAGAAGGCTGAGGCAGGAAGACTGCCATGAACTCAAGGTCAACCCAGCTACATAGTGCATGTATATAAAGCAATGTATGTGCTATAAAGCAAGACCCTGTCTTAAAAATTTTTTAAAAAAAGGAAAAGAAGAAAGGAAAGCAAAATGATTTCTTCCTATGTTCACTGTGCTTTTCATCTTTCAGAGGGGACCACCACCAGCATTTGGACGTCCAAAATTCAGCAATGAAGAAGGAGTAAGTAGGAATGACGCTATTACCTCAGTTAGGATTTACAATATATCAGCTGCTATCATTTATTCTGATGTTACAAGAACTTAAAAATCTATCATAAAAAAATTCTCTAACTCAAATTCCTAAAAAAATTTAAGTGGAATAAAAATCAAGCCAATAATCTAAATAAGCTTGATACATCATTAGGCATAGCAGTGCATGCCTATTGTCTCAGCACAGGAGACAGATGCACAGCCTTGCTTCTAAACCCAGCACCGTGTCCATTGGGGCATTACTTCCTCTACATGTATTGAAAGTTTGCTCACATATTGGCTGTGAAAACTATTGGCCTCTTTGCAAAGTTGATAGCAAACTCTAGACAGTAGCATACACAGAAAGAAATTAAGATCATCTTAAAATATTCCCTTCACTGGAAACTGCATTATCACCTAAATATCTCATTGTACAAATACTAAAATCCAGAGAAAATAAATTACTATTCAATTTTTCCTCTTCAGTTACAGGATAAACTGGACTAAACCTAAGTCTTATATCTTTTTTAGTATACTCCAAGAAAGTAATCAAATATACCCAACCAATTCTTAGTATGTCATCAAATAAACTACTTTAGAGGTTGTTAGTCTACCCCTGGACTTCCCTTACTCTTTTCCCCTATATATGTGATATGCATTCAGTAAAAGCAGAAACCAATACCTTTTTTGGAGGAGAACGGAACAAGGTGTTATTAAAATAATGACAATGAAATTATTATTTCAATGATAGCACAGAATGCTTTTTTAACTCACTATAAAATACCCAGATGGGAGTGATGCAGTTCATTGTATACATCTTCACCTAGAAACTAGAACTTCAGAGTTTCATATACAACATTAGCAAGTGAAACAGAGTAATACAAGCATTAACACAGGCACTAAATCTGTATTCTACCTTTTGGGTACACTGTTCAACTTCCTGTGTGTTACTAGAAATATTTTCTCACCTATCTATTTCATCATCCCTATCCGAAATGAGAATAAAACTATTTTCCTCTCTATCCTATTTGTTTTCAAAGAAAAACTAGGGCTGGGAATATAGTTCAGTAGTAGAATACTTAATTATCATGCCTAAGGTCTTTGATTTAATCACCAGTACAGGAGGGAACCTAAAGAACCTAAATGATACACAAATGACTTTTAAAAAAAAATTATACAGGCTATTCGCTTAATTGAAAATTATTAAGCATTCCCCACTGTTATAGAAACTAGAATATCAAAAACAGTATTTTTACTCAAAAACTTTACATAGCAAAATCAAATGGGAGGACTACAGAAAAATAAACAACTAAAATTCACTGTAAAGATGATTACAGCAGAAGGCTGTATTGCTGCAGACATCCAGCAGCAAATCCTAAGCCTGGCTCTGCTAAGGGAAGTCAGGGCACAACTGTGGCACTCCAGTTGAGTCTTAAAGGATAAGTCAAGTATGTTGGGGAGGATAAGTGCATAGGAGAGAAGAGGTTAGATAGGAAGAAGTCATGTGCAAGGCCTCAGAGAAATAACAGTAGATATAATTTGCAACCACATCAAGTTTAAGGAAGAGAAAATAAGGTTAAATGTCATGGTCATAGCTCAGATGATTGTAAAAATTTTAACATTTTTATTATAATATGCAGCATTTATTAGATGCAAAATTCCAGATATGAAAACATATATAATATATACATGTATTATCTTTTGACTTTCATGACAAGTTGTTTAGTTTCTACTATTCTATTATTATCGCCATATTACAAATGGACAAAGAGAACTTAGTCAATCATCACATCACAGAAAGTGATAAAAAGAGACTATGATCCACATCTGTCTGTCAATAAGACATACTGCATTCCTTGTTATGCTAAAGGATTTAGAGTTTATCCTTTAAGATAAAGGCAACTTTAAACACATATTTAAAAAGGGAAATGTTGTAATTCTCCAAAACTCATCCCTAGTTTCTCCTACTCCAGAGGGGTGAATATGATGCACACAGTAGCGAGTAAGAAAGCTACAATATTTGAGGAGTAATGGGCACAAAGGGAGACAGGACAAGGATGAAAGTTTAGATACAATGTTTGGACTTGGTAATCATTTTCTGGGGAAATAAAAGAAAAAGAAGAATCTGGGAGAACTGGGTTGGGCATAGAAAACATTCCTTAGATGTGCAATATTGGAGAATGGCCTCAGTGGGAAGATGAACTACTTATGAGTGTGTTCATTTGGAAGAGTCTGAAGCCTTAAAAACCTGTGGGGCAGGCTTTTCTTTTGTGAGGTAAAAGCATGTATCCATATTCAAAGTTCTGGCATGTAACCGATTCCTCGACAACATAGATGTGTAAAACGAGAACATGGACATGAGGATGAGAAGGATGGAATCAAAAAGAAAAACTGCCAATCATTATGTCCCTCCTGGAATCCTAGTACTCTGAAGGCCAAAACAGGGGGATGATCACAAGTTTAGGGCTAGATTGATCTACATAGCAAGTTACAGGCCAGCCAGGGTTATATGATAAACCTCTGCCTCAAAACAAATAACTAGATACAATTTAAAGAATTATAAATGTTAACCCGGACATGGTAGCTCATGTGTGTAACAGCATTCAGGAGGCTCAATTTCTAAAACTCAAGGCCTGAGTGAAGAGTAAGACAGTGAGATCCTACGTCAAAAATGGGTTTTAATCCTAAGGTTCAGGATCTGGGCCTAATGGCTAGAGAGAATATTCAGCACCCAGAGAATAGAATGGAAGCTTCAAACTTCTAGAAAGAAAGTTTAGGTTGTAGTGTTACAAGAAGCCAGCATAGGAGGCTTCCCTGTTGCACTAAGCAATTAAAATCAACACCACAGGAGGAAACAAAAAATAATTCTCCTTCTTCTTTCTTACAGAACCCTTACTATGCATATTATGGGTATCACGGCTTTGGGGGTCGTCCTTATTATTCAGAAGAGATGTTTGAAGATTATGAAAAACCCAAAGAAAAAGATCCTCCTAAACCAGAGGACCCACCCCCAGACGATCCACCCCCAGAGGCCTCTACTAACTCAACTACGCCAGAGGCTAACTCCACTCAGTCAATTCCTGGAGAGACTCAAGGCGGAAATGAAACTAGCCCAACAGGGAACAGGGGACCTGGCCCGAATGCTGGGAACAACCCTACAGTTCAAAATGGCGTCTTCCCTCTCCCTAAAGTAAATGTTTCAGGCCAAGGAGCATCGAGAAACCAGATTCCGTGGAGACCAAATCAGCCAAACATTTATAAGAATTATCCCTATCCGAATGTGCGAAATTATCCTTCAGGAAGACAATGGCAAACCACTGGTCCCATGGAGCCCAGAAAGAACGGACCTGGGTATCAAAACCCACCAGTACAAAGGGGTCCTCAGTGGAATTCCTTTGCTTGGGAAGGTAAACAAACTACTCCTCCAGGAAATCCAATTTACCGCAAGCCTTCCCCTCCTTCTTCAAGAGTCAATTATCCCAACTCTGCAGGAAATCCAGTAAATTTTGGAAGAAAATCTCCCAGGCCAAACAAACCCTTCGTGGGAACCAATCCGGCCCCAAATAAACCCTTTATGGGAACCAATCCGGCCTTAAATAAACCCTTCGTTGGAACCAATCCAGCCTCAAATAAACCCTTTCTGGGAACCAATCCGGCCCCAAATAAATCCTTCGTGGGAACCAATCACGCCTTAAATAAACCCTTCATGGGAACTAATGCAGCTTCAAATAAACCCTTCATGGGAACCAATCAAGTCTTAAATAAACCCTTTATGGGAAACAATCCAGCCCCAAATAAACCCTTTCTGGGAACCAATCAGGCCTCAAATAAACCCTTTCTGGGACCCAATCAGGCCCCAAATAAACCCTTCATGGAAACCAATCCGGCCCTAAATAAACCATCCATAGGAACCAATGCTGCCTCAAATAAACCTTTTGTGAGAACAAACATGGCCTCAAATAAACCGTTTGTGAGAAACAATGCTGCCTCAAATAAACCATTTGTGGGAGCCAATGCTGCCTCAAATAAACACCCTGTGGGAACCAATGTGGCCTCAGTGGGTCCTAAACAGGTTACTGATAGTCACAATGTGAAAACCCAAAATCCAAAAGAAAAGTCACTAGGTCAAAAAGAAAGAACAGTCAGCCCTACAAAAGATACAGCTAACCCCTGGAGAAGCTCTCAACAATATGGAATTAACAAACCAAATTATAATTTGCCTCGCCCTGAGGGTAGCAGGGTCAGCCCAAATTTTAATTCTTTTGATCAACAAGAAAACTCCTACTTCCCAAGAGAAGATTCCAGAAGAACGTCAAGTCCCAAAAGACAAATCCAAAACCAGAATCTTCCCAAAGGAATAGCTTTAGAGCCAAGAAGAACCCCATTTGAATCAGAAACTAAGAAACCGGAATTAAAGCAGAGTACACACCAACAGCCTGCATATCCTAAGAAAACCCCTTCTACAAGAGAACATTTTCCTGTTGAGAGAAAAATCTGGAATCGGCAAGAAATCATTCCACCCTTAAAGGAAGATCGCGGGAGGCAGGAAGAAATTTTACCTTATCCTTCCTATGGCTCTAGAAGAAATATATTTTACCATGACTATAACAATCCTTATTATCCTAATGAAAACTCACCATACATTAGAAGCAATACATGGAATGAGAGGATTACCTCTCCCAGTACCCTGGGGCAACCAGAAAATCCACAGTACCCCATGAATTCTCTAGACCAGAAGGAGACAGAGCAGTATAATGAAGAGGATCCAATAGACCCAAATGAAGATGAACTTTTTCCAGGACAAAGTAAATGGGGTGATGATGAGCTCTTCAAGGGAAGACCAACAGTTGGGCAGTACGAAGGCAATAAATATGCCTCAACCCTACCAAAGGAATACCTTCCCTACTCCCTAGGGAATCCAACCAAGGAACTTTTTCCTTACAATGAATTCTATCCTTGGAGCCCACAAGAAAATTTCCCTATATATAATCCAGGTCCTACTATAGCACCACCTGTGGACCCCAGAAATTATTATATTGATAATGCCATAGGACAAGAAGAAAGCACGCTCTTTCCATCATGGACTTCCTGGGACCATGGGAATCAAGCACAGAAGCAGAAAGAAAATGAGCCGTATTTCAACGGAAATGGCTGGGGTCAGTCAACGAATCTACTACACAAATCTCATATACCAAGCCAAGAGAGGAACCATCCTTATTCCACAAACTCCCCTGCTGGACTTCCAAAGGATCCAGCATGGCTTGAAGGTGAGAATTTGAACTATGATTTACAAATTAGTAGCTTAAGTCCACCAGAGAGAGAACAGTTAGCTTTCCCAAATTTCGTTCCTCAAAGTTACCCATCAGGTCAAAATGAAGCACACTTATTTCATCAAAGTGAGAGAGGTTCCTGCTGTATTGGTGGCTCCACGGGACACAAAGACAATGTGCTGGCTCTACAAGATTATACTTCATCCTATGGTCTTGCACCAAGGGAGAACAAAGAAACCAGTCCTGTGCATACAGAAAGTAGTTATACCAAGTATGCAAGATCTTATGTCTCCCCAACAAGCATCCTACCTAGTCAAAAAAACATCTCAGAGAATAAACTAACTGCAGAGAGTCCAAACCCAAGTCCTTTCGGAGATGGCGCACCTGCTCTGAGAGGGAACACACCATATGCTGTAAAGAACCAACTGGAAACAGGAAGTAAGGCCTTTCCTGAAGCCAGCTCTCCTCAGCCAAAAGACACACCCTGTCTTAAAAGTGATCTTGGAGGAGATAGGAGAGATGTTCTGAAACAATTTTTTGAAGGCAGCCAGCTCAGTGAAAGAACTGCTGAACTTACCCCTGAACAGCTCGTTATCGGTATCCCTGACAAAGGCTCTGGCCCAGACAGCAAACAAAGTGAAGTCCAAGGGAATGAGGGCGAGATGCAGCAGCAAAGACCACCTACCATCCTTAAGTTACCATGCTTTAGCTCCAAATTAGCAAAGCTTCACTCTTCAAGCACTGAACCTCCAACCAACAATGGAAAACAAAGTGGTGCTCTCTCGACACCTACTGAAAATCCTACCACATCAGTCGGGTTACCTACAAGAGAACAATTTAAAAGTATAAATGTAGATCCAGTGAATGCAGATGAACACACTATATTTGAAGCTTTTCAAGGAACCAGTCAAGAGGACCAAGGACAAGGCTGCTTACTGCTTCAGGCTTAGGGATCACTTCCACCGAGCATTCTTGGGGCATGAAAACAACTAGCAATCCTATGTCAATGATTCTGTAACTTTGTTCCCTAAGACTTGATTTTCTGGCCTTCTTGATGATCCCTGATCTTTTACCCTCCCCACAGTAGAAATAGGGCCCAGGTAGAATTAGTGAGAGCGGGCCTTTGGGGCTGGCTGGATCCAGCACTGCAACAAATTAGTGCACACTTAAGAAAAAGCATGAAGGCCATGACCATTCCTTCCTTGGAACTTGGAAGCTATTTGTCTGATTGTCTGAGTTAATTTCCTCTTTCTAGATAATGTATCATCCCTCTTCTCTCAAATTCCTTACAATGTTGTCTGGTTCTGCACATCTAGCAGACTGAAGAGTCTTCCATTTCATATAGAGGACTGCACACCAGTGTAGTCCTGATGCACTGTATACTTTCCCCTTCGTGTTGTTTATGTCGACTCTCTCTCCTAGTTAATATTACCTTTGGCATTTTTTTCTGCTGTTCTTTAACTCATCTGCCTCCTCTTTTCTCCTTCAATCTTCTCTTTCTCCTTCCTTCTCTATAGAGCTTTCACTGTTTCCTCACCATTCTGCCTTCATCACTTCTCACATTCTGAGGTCACTAACATTGACCATCGTCAGTCTGTCTGTCCTATCTCCTAGTGTGTAACTCTGATCTTTACCAATGAATCTTTCCTCTCTGACTCTTTTTCTCCTTAAGTTCCTCGTTTTTCCTGCTGTGTATGCCATCT
This sequence comes from Microtus pennsylvanicus, assembly GCF_037038515.1. Lineage (NCBI taxonomy): Eukaryota > Metazoa > Chordata > Mammalia > Rodentia > Cricetidae > Microtus > Microtus pennsylvanicus. The sequence continues at coordinate 16,614,969 of NC_134590.1, read as the reverse complement.
GCATGCTTTCAGACTGTGCATCACCTTCACTCTCTTTGGACCTACTCTGTAAGTTCTACTCTCTAGTCTCTTTCTCAGTCAAACCATCACTGTAGATAACATGCCTGAAGGAGCTACTTTCATTGTTAATTTTCTCCTGGTCTCTCAATGTAGACAGCCTGGTTAAAAGAGCCTATTCTAGGAGAACAGAAGATGGGCTAGTTACCAGATCATAGGGCTTAGGAAAGTGGAAAATGAAGAGAAGAAATTGTTACTTGGGGACTGAGTATCCAGGAAAAAAGAGACTAAGGCTTGCTATACCCTGTCACCAATTCACAGCCTCCGGGAACTGAAGAGGCCCACCTGGGAAAGACCAGCTTATGCAGATAAAATATGCAATGTTTAGCTTTCTTTACTAGTTCAGTATAAATTATTGCACCAGTACATATTATGACTATCATGCTTATGCTTCACGTCCCTATAGATTATTCACAGACACAACTTCCAGGTATCATAACGAAATAGTGTAAATTATTTTGTAAAGTAGATGTTTCTATATTGTCTTGCTTAGAATATATTTGAGTTATATTGATATTATTTTTACTGTTATTAAGGCATTTTGGCCTGTTATCTGGATATTGCCTGTTTTGAGTCTGGGGGTAAAAAAATCTCTAAATTACCTACAAAGTTATTTTCTATTCCCAAGGTGTTTCTTTTTTTTTTTTTTTTTTTCCGAGACAGGGTTTCTCTGTGGCTTTGGAGCCTGTCCTGGAACTAGCTCTGTAGACCAGGCTGGTCTCGAACTCACAGAGATCCGCCTGCCTCTGCCTCCCGAGTGCTGGGATTAAAGGCGTGCGCCACCACCGCCCGGCTCCCAAGGTGTTTCTTAAAGGACTTTTCTGGTGACAGATTTTGTATGCCCTCAGAAATTTGATGAAATTCTCCTGAGAAAGGGAATCAGCCCTTGAATCTAGTAAAATGTCTTACTAATAGGAGATTTCCAATAAACATTTACTGGTTGGCTGGCTTCTGAATGCCTTAAATCATTCCCACTGCCACCGGCTCTTCCTGCGGGAGATGCGTGAGGACTCTTAATAAAGCACATGTCTTCTAGCCTTCTGCCCAGCAGTACTCACGTGGGACAGCTGCAGACTGTGCCACCCTCTGACGGCTTAACTTCCTCCCTAACCCACCAGCCTTATACTCTAACCATAGATTAAAAACCAAAAGCTTATTATTTTCCTCCAAACTTCGATGTGAATACCAAATGTATTTCAACATAATGAATGGGTGGTACAGTTATTTTGGTAAATATTGTCATGCCAAGAGTAATGAGCTCAGGGGACAGCGGTAGAAGTATTTACCAAAACAGAACTGATAGAAAAGTTTTAATAAGGAACAGACGCTGTGGAGAGAAACACAGTGGGCAAGGTCTCATAGGCAGAGTCCCACCTGTGAAAGGGAGCAATGAGAATTGAGAGAAGTCACCTGAGCTGCCCCCTCAGCCATTCCTGTCAGGTCACCTCTGAACAGAGTAAAGATGCAGCTCACTGTGATCTTGGGGTAGTTAATTTAATATAATATCATTTGCCCCCTTGGGGTAAGGTGCCAGGGACCACTAGGAATGGGGCTGATATAAGGTGCTATAAGTCACTGGGCCTCGTTCTAAGCAATGATAACCTGAGTGCTACAGAGTGAGTAAATTTGCTCTTTGGGGGCTTTACTTTTGGCCTTTTTGTGGGTTTTTTATTTAATTTTTTATTGATTTGTGGTAGTGATAGTGACTTTAATTTTTTCCCTTTGGTTTTGGTCTTTTTGTCTCTATAAATATGTCGACACATCTGTATCTGTGAGATATTGCTACTGTCATCTGTAATGTAAGTGTAAAGAGCATAAAGTGACCAAAACCAAATCTGTTCAGCTTGAAAATAAAATAAAAAAGGATAAAGATTTCCCTGTAGATGAGCACAGGGAGGCTTGCTTCTACAAGCCTGCCTAGTGGCATGTGTTCCTTGCATTAAATGTATTGCTCATTCTGTGTCCTGCTTAAGTTTTCCATAAAACTTCTGAGGTCTTTTATAGCACATACTAAAGGTTCTAATAACACATCCTTACCTCTAGCATCTCCACCTGCTACTGTTGCCCACTTCTATACTGGATGCCAAATCTAACAGTCATCTCTGCTGATTCTAGCATAGTTGGGTATGCCCTTAGAAGATAAATAATACAGAAGGAAAACCACACCTGAAGGTCACAGAAAGAAGAGATAGCCCAGAGGCTCCTACACACCTTCTGTCACAGACGCTCTAGAGGCACAGTCTAGCTCCCTGGAGAAATTTGGGCTCTTTACTCTAAAGAAAATGAAGAGAATGATGAGGTGCAGGGTCCAGCTGACCTTTTGAGAATTCGGCTTGGCAGGCATTATCATGGAGACTCTTTCTCCAGGTTTCTGGAGCATCTAAGGATGGAGACAACATATTTCAATTTGGCCACGCAAACCAGAGTCACAAATTTAATATATCTTTTTTGGCGTGGTTTGGTTTGGTTTGGTTTGGTTTGGCTTGGTTTGGTTTGGCTTTTCAAGACAGGATTTCTCTGTGTAATCACCCGAGCTGTCCTGGAACTCACTCTGTAGATTAGGACATTAGGCTTGGATTTGTAGACTATCAGCATGCCTCTGCCTATCGGGTGCCACCACACACAGCCATTTAATACATCTTTAAGGAGAATTTTAAGTTACTTTTATTGCTTATTTAGGCATTTCTATTTGTTCCTTCTGTCTCATTTAAGCCAGTATCAGTTACCACCTTCAAAATATTATTAATCTTTTATTCATGAAGTCAAAAGTCATTTCTACAAGCCAAAAAAAATGGAACCAAAAAATTTTGGACTTAAAAATGACAAATGTGTTTCTACTTTGTAAAACCTTAAAGGTTTCTCTGTGACTCAGGTCAACAACTAATTGCACCCCCTCAAAGGAATCTGTATTTGATAGAAAATAATCACCATTTCACCAGAGGGTACGGTATTTGGTTTTAGCCACCTGTACCTCCTTGCCTCTCTGCCTCACCCTATTTCAGTAACAACCTTTTGCTCTCTCTCTTTGAACGTAGAGTTCATTCAATTTAGAAACCCAAACCAGCTGGTATCAAGCAAAATATATGCTAGCAGAAAAAAAAGCCCTCAAAATAAGTAAGGCACAAGCTGAGCTATAATCTGACACAGAAAGAAATGTTAAATAAATAATGTTGTGCCCAATAATGCCCACTCCCACACCTCCCTGATCAAGACCCTCTGTGCCCACCCCCCAGCATCTGGTAGCATGTACAAAGATAGAGGGGCAGGATTCTTACATTTCCCTAATGTTCCTTGCTATTTCTCTGGCTTACATAATTCTAGAATATTCTAACTCTAGAATCCTATTGGATGAACATACTATCCCAACCCATGCCTCCATCTTCCCTTACGGCTGACAGTACATCTCATCTCTTACCTTTATCGATACTGTAATAGATGTATGCAAACTTTTTTCCTGTTGGTTTTGCCCATTGGAAAATCCCTAGAAAGTAAAATTAATTGTTATTCATTTATGTATCCCTCAGAGCAACTGGCAATTATATTAGGCAAAGTAAATGTTCCAAACACATCACTTTCTCTTTAAATACTTGTGTGAGTAAATAGAAATGCATAACTTCCAAAACAAAATAATTAAGCTTTCAGCTAATAATAATCAGTGTTTTCTAAAACATAATGGTGTATAGTAAATATATATTATTTATGAGATACTGGAAAAAATGCAAAGTGAAAGGAAACAAGAAAATCACATTTTGGCCTATTTCCATCAAAACTTTTGTCATGTATGGATGTATAATGGGTGTTCTAAAAGTCATTATTTTATAAAATATCCTCTATTTTTCTCTTCATATTGTATAATCAATTTCTACAAAATTAAAATATTTAAAATCTCATTCTTTTGTCTATGAAGTATTCTGAAGTTTATTATTTAGTTCTTTCATTGCCATGAATAAACACCTGACAAACACAACTTATGGGGGCCAACAAGATTGCTCAGTGGATAAAAGCTACTTGCAGCTAAGCCTGAAGACTTCAGAATGAATCCCAGGGACCACATGTTGGAAGGAGACTCTTGCAAGTTGTCCTCTGACCTCCAAACATGTACCATGGCATACATATCTACAGAGGTATGCATACACACAAGCACACACATACCAATAAGAAAAATTATAATTTAACTTATAAGTAGAATGAGTCAAGCAGAAGACAGAATATACTTGAAGATAAAGTAAGCAATCTATAGAAAATATAAAAAGAATGTGAAAATTTGTGAAGCAAAGGGAAGGAATATGCAGGAAATGTAGGACATCATCTTAAGAGCAAGTCTTGAATTATAGGAATAGATCACAGAGAAAAATTATAAGTCATTGACATACATCAGATTTCTAACAAGAACATAGAAGAAAATTTCCCCAAACTAAAAAAATGGCACATTCAGAAAGATATAAGAAGAATATAAACCCCAACTAGACAAGACCAGAAAAGAAAAACCCTATGGCATAGCACAGTTAAAACATTAAACATACTGTACAAATAAAAAATACTGAAAGCTATAAGGGGAAAAAACATGAATAACATATAAAGAAAACCCCATCAGAATTACAGGATGTTGCTAAATCCTAACAGCTCCCTCAAGAGGAGGGGTAAGAAGGCGCTGAAGTCAACTACATAGACTCTGGGAGTTAGGCACGTGGCAGTGGGGTAGCAGACTCATTATTCAGCAATGGAGAGAGCCTTGCATACCCTCCTCCCAGCATCCAAGATGCCTTTGGATCTGTTGACATTGCCTGGTCGCCCCTCATTGGCTGGCGATCAGCACCTCTGACAGCGCCTGTTGCTAAGCCCTCAGGCAGCATTGCATGAAAAATTCATCAGAATAACAGCTGATTTCTCAATGAAAACTCTGGAAGTCAGAGGAGCCTGGAGCAATGCATCCCAAGTGCCAAAAGACCATGACTACTGTACCCAGCAAAGCTATCTGCCATAGCTGAAGAAGAAAAAAAACTTTTTCATGTTACAAACATCCTAAAATATGCATACCTAAACAGAATACTAAATAATAACCTGAGCTAAAGCAAAGGATAAGGAGAGCCAAGACTCTAGTGAGGAAACAAATGAAGTTATTATTTAATAAAATACAAAGCTCAACTAAGAACACAAACTAACAAAAACAAAAGACTGTGATTGTCTTAGTTAGAGTTACTATTTTTATGATAAAATCCTATGGCCAAAGCAACTTGGGGAGGAAATGGTTTGTTTGACTTATACTTCCACAACACTGTTCATCATCAGAGGAACTCAAACAAGGAAGGAACCTGAAGGCGGGAGCTAATAGAGGGGTGCTGCTTACAGGCTTGCTTCCCATGGCTTGTCAGCCTGCTTTGTTATAGAACCCAGGACCACCAGCCAAGGGAAAGCACTATCCACAACAGGCCGGGCCCTACCTCATCAATCACTAATTAAGAAAATGTCCTACAGGCTTGCCTACAGTCCAATTTTATGGAGGCATTTTCTCATTTAAGGGAAATTCTTCTCCAGTGGCTCTAGTCTGTGTCAATTGACTTAAAACTAACCAGCACAGCAATCTGCACATCCCTTTCAATAATAACTCTAAACATTAATAAGCTCAACTCGCCAGTTAAAAGACACCATGTAGCCTAATAAAACCAAGTCTACCTCTCTATTGTCTACAAGAAATTCATCTCAACTTGAATAATTGCTACCACCTTAAAGTGAAAGAATGGAAAAAAATATCCCAAGAAAATGGGATCAGGAAGCAAGGTGGCACTGCCATCCTAATATATGACAAAACAGACTTAAAATTAAAATTTATGAGAAATAAAGAAAGGTAATTCATTCTAATTCAGTGATCAGTTAATAAAGAATATATAACAAGGGGCTGGAGAGATGGCTCAGTGGTTAAGAGCATTGTCTGCTCTTCCAAAGGTCCTGAGTTCAATTCCCAGCAACCACATGGTGGCTCACAACCATCTGTAATGAGGTCTGGTGCCCTCTTCTGGCCTGCAGACATATACACAGACAGAATATTGTATACATAATAAATAAAGAAATATTTAAAAAAAAAGAATATATAACAAAACTAAACATATATGCACCAAACTTTTACTCGTCCAACTCATTGAAAGCATACTAATATAATTAAAGGTACAGTTTAACACAAAATCAATACTGGTAAGTGACTTCAACACCTCATTTTCTCCACTAGATAGGTCATCTGAACAAAGAGTAAACAGGATGGATGCTGGAGAGATGGCTCAATGGTTAAGAGCACTGGCTGCTCTTCCAGAGGTCCTGAGTTCAATTCCCAGCAACCCACATGGTGGCTCACAATCATCAGTAATGAGATCTGGCGCCCTCCTCTGGCGTGTGGGCACACATGGAGGCAGAATGTTGTATACATAATAAATAAATAAATCTAAAAAAAAAGTAAACAGGACAACTTCAAAATTAAATGACATCCTACATCAAATAGACCTAACAAATGCCTACAAGATATTCTACCCAAACACCAAAAAAATTCAGCAGAACATGGAGGTTATCTTTAAAATAGATTACAGGCTGGGACATAAAACATATCTTAACAAATACAAAATAAATTAATGCACACCTTTAATCCCAGCACTCAGGAGGCAGAGGCAGGTGGGATCTCTGTGAGTCCAAGGATAGCCTGGTCTAAAAAACTAATTCCAGGACAGACACCAAAGCTACAAAGAAACCTTGTCTCGAAAAAAAAAATCTTTTTTATATATATTTTATCTGACCATTATGCCACAAAGCTTAAAATTGAAAGCAAAGTGTAAAACCTCATGGAGATTATGTAAGTCGTTATGAATGATGATTTATGAATTATGAATGATAAACATATCAAAGACTAAATCAAGAAAGAAATCAAAATATTCCTGGAACTATGATGGTGGTGCCACATGCCTTTAATCTGAGCACTCAGGGGCAGAGGCAAGTAGATCTCTGTGAGTTTGAGGCCAGCCTGGTCTAGAGTTTCAGGACAGCCAGGGCTACTGAAAGAAATTCTGTCTCAAAAAAAAATTTCCCTGGAACTAAATAAAAATGAAATCACAATACAGCAGAACCCACTAAATGCAGTTCTAAGAGGGAAGTTTAACCCAAAATACCTGCATTAAAGAAATCAGAAATAGCAATTATGATTCAATTAGAATTTATTAAAACAAGAAAAACAAATCCAACCCCAGTATGGCAAAAAAAATAAGTGAAAGTAGAAATTAATGAAAAAGAAACAAAGAAAACAATACAAAAAGTCAAGGAATCTAAGAGCTCATTCTTTGAGAAAATAAGATTACTAGACTCTTGATTCAACTAACAAATATGAAGAGAGGACCCAAATTAGAAAGGAGACCCAGAAGTAAAAACAAACACCAAAGAAATGCAGACTACTAAACGGAATATATTTTAGAACTTGTACTCCACGAAGTTGCAAAAGTCTAAAAGAAATGAATAAATTTTTTTTTATTTTTTTAGACAGGGTTTCTCTGTAGTTTTGGACCTGGCCTGGAACTAGCTAGCTCTTGTAGACCAGGCTGACCTCGAACTCACAGAGATCCACCTGCCTCTACCTCCTTAGTGCTGGGATTAAAGGCATGTGCCACCACTGCCTGGCCAAGAAATAAATAAAAAAAAAATTTTAAATTTTATTTTTTATTATGTATAGTGTTCTGCCTGCATGTATGCCTGAAGGCCAGAAGAGGGCACCAGATCTCATTGCAGATGGTTGTGAGTCACCATGTAGTTGCTGGGAATTGAACTCAGGACTTCCTTGGCCACCTCTGGAAGACAGCTTCTGGGTGCTGACTCTCAGGAAACACTTCCTAGAAGATTTTACTTCAGTGATACTGGTCTCTACTTAATCACATCTGACTCTTCAGCCCCAGCTAACTACTATCTAATGTGAGATGTTTTTCTATATGCTGAGAATGTGTTGTTTTTATTGGTTGATGAATAAAGCTACTTCGGCCAATGAACAGGCAAAATATAACTAGGTAGGAAGTTCAAACAAAGAAACAAGAGAAAGAAGGCAGAGTCAAAGAGATGCCATGCAGCCACAGGGGAAGCAAGATGTGAGGTAACAAGTCACTAGCCTCATGGTAAAATATAAACTAGTAGAAATTAGTTCATTTATAGTTAGAGTTAGCCAGTAAGAAATCTAAGCCATTGGCCAAACACCTGTAACTGATATTTAGCCTCTGCATGATTCTTTTATAAGTGGCTGAAAGAACCCAGTGGGTGGACAGAAACTGATCCAGTGGGACTGCGGAATGAAGAAAGCCTTCCGCTTACAAGTATCCATTGTTCTAGAAAAGCAAAAGTTTTACTGATCTCTTTTTAATCACAGATCAAGCTGACCAGACACCACAGATTGGCCTGGTAGACTATTTACTTCCCTCTGAAACCTCACAAATCATGCCTCCATCTTCTGCACTGATATCAACAGAACAGCTCACTGAGCTCTGAACACTCAAAGTCCTGAAGTCTTTCCACAATCCTCCCTCAAAGCAACATGGTCAGGTCTGTCGTGGCAATACCCCATTTCTAGTACAGTTTGTCTTAGTTAGGGTTATTATTGCTGTAGTGAAACACCATGACCAAAAGCAACTTGGGGAGGAAAGGGTTTATTTCACTCACAGTTTCATATAACAGTTCTTCATCAAAAGCAGTGAAGACAGGAATTCAAGAAAGCAAATTGGTCTAGCAACTCTGGAAATCAGTATGGAGAATCCTTAAAAAGGAAATAATGAGAGAGAGGGGGGAGGGAGGGAATGACGGAGTGAGGGCGGGAAAGAAAGAAGGAAAAAAGAGAAAAAATAAATCTACCATATGACCCAGCTATACCACTCTTTGATAAACACCCAAAGGGCTTGTCATTCTACTCCACAGATACTTGCTCAGCCATGTTCACTGACAGCCTGTTCATAATAGCCAGAAAATGAAAACAACCTGAATGTCCTCCAATAAACGGATAATAAAAATATGCTACACATGCATAATGGAATATTATTCAGCCGTAAAAAAGTGATATCATGAAATCTGCAAGTGAATAGATGAATTTATTTTTAATCATTTTTATGTGTGTACAACTTGTGTGAATATATGGTATGTGTATGTTGAGGACCTACAGAGACCGGAGACATTAGATCTTCCCTGGAGCTGGAGTTGCAGGCAGCTGTGAGCTACATGATATTTAAGAGTAGTAATATTCTCCTAACAACTTAGCCATCTCTCTAACCCCACAAAATGGTCTCTTAACCAATCCAAAAAAAAACAAGCAACGGCACAGGATAAACATTCTTGTTCCAATGGTGAGGAATGGAGGCACAGCAAGGAAAGATAGAACCAAAGCAAGAACAAATCCAAAAAACACAAACTCCAAATCCTACAGCTACATGTCTAACATGTGGGACTTTTGGGGGCATCATCCAGGCTTCAACAGTGTTCAGTGTCCACTCCTACCCCCCACAGTACACATAGTATCTTTCAAGCAGATTCCACTCTGTGCATTCGACTTTCCTTAGTGGACACCCCAAGATCCTGGCTTCCTCAGCATCCTGAGGTCACCATTCCTCCTTAAGTGTCACATTCACAGCTTCTAAGTACGACTCGAGGAAAAGGCTTCCAAGGCTCTTCTTGCAGGGAATCCCATCATGTCACATATCAGCCTTTCAAAAACATGGTGCGAGCCTCCAGGACTCTGCAGTTCTTGCATTCTGTCCTTCCTGCAGATCCAGAACCATAGAAACAATGCTGCCGTGTTCTGAGGCCACCTCGAGATGTAGTCTGGCCTTCTCTTATAGTTGTAGTGGCCTCTGTGTACCTTGGAAGCTGAACCTAGGGAGTTGTTTTTAAGAAGAGAGTCCTTCCCCAATATTCTTGGTTTAAGCTGTTTCCTTTCAAATGAGTTTACATTTCACAACGTGGAGCCTTTGCTGTGTTCAGCTATGCTATCAAGATACCTTTTCTATTGTCCCCGCACATTGTCTACAACTTTATAAACTTTCTCACACTCCTTTCCTTGCCAAAATGCACATGTTTCATATCTTTCTGCTCTATTAGATATTCTTGCTCACTGTGAATCTGGATAAGAACACTAATCCGTAAGTAAACCCACAGTCTGAATGCTATGCTGCCTTGAAATTTTCTCTACCAACGAACATAGTCTATTATTTTTTAATTCAGCCTCACTCAAACTTCCAGGGCACTGGCAAAATTCAGTCACATTCTGCTCTAGAAAGAAGCATGAAGAGCTTCTATGGCCAGTTCTCAACAGAGGCTTTCCCTTCAGGAATTTCATGAGAGGCATACACTGTCCACATTTCTCTTGGAAGTCTGGTCTTCTCAACTGCCCCCAGAATAATCTATTAAGTTCAATTGACAGCAGTCAAGACTTCTCTAGCCTATAGCTTCAAATTCTTCCACATTCCTCTTGCATATCAGTTCCAAAGGCCTCTGGCCCGTAGGTCAGGCTCATCAGGGCCACACCCTCACTACTCAGTACCAATTTCTCTGTATTTGTTGCTGTTTGATGTTCTAAAGGAGCAGTTTATTTGGTTCACAGATTGAAGGCACAGTCCATCATGTCAGGGAAGACTTGTGTCAAGAGCATAAGTCACTGCATCTGTATTCAGAAAGCAGAGAGCCATGAGTGCTGGGGCTCAGCTTGCTTTCTTCTCTTTATTCAGTCTAGGATGGACCCGACCATGGGATGCGGCTGCCCACACCAGAAACCTGCCTAGAGATTTGTCTCCTAGGTGATTCTAGGTTCTGTCAAGATGACAGTATTAAGAGTCACAGCAACTTAAGGAAGGAAGCTGATTCATGGTTTTGGGGGCACAGTCCATAATGGGGTGTTGGAGCAGTCATAGTGTTACTACTACAGCTACCCTACATGACACATAAGCATACACATATATGTGGATATACCCTTGTTTCCATTGACACATACTAAATAAATAAATGTAACTGGCAAAAACGTTAGGTGAGCTACTTGTAAAATGATGAAGACTAAAGGAGACATGCATATTTAAAAACTCATAGTCACTGTACTTTGTAATCCAACCACTAGGTGGAGGCAGAGGCTCATAATCCTAATGCTATGGCTGAGCAGTCCCCCACAGCAGCAGAAGTTGGGAATTTTTAAGTACTGCAATTAACCTCAGCTTCCATACCCCAAAACTACTAAATCAGCATCTTTTGGGGAGAAATTTAGTAATCTACTCTCCTGGGTCTCAGCTTATTCTCGTGCACTCTGAAGTTAAGAACCATAGTCATAGCTGTGTTATTCACTTGTTTGTTGCCTTGGCAGACAAAAAGAAAATTTGAGCAAAAAGAAAATATGAGCAAAAAGAAAATTTACACATAATAACAACTGTAATTTACCAATTGCCCACTACTGTGACAGCTATACGAAATGACATCGAGGCACACATACATATACCAGATATAAAAATCTATAGGATAGTTATTTGTAATTCCATTTTTAAAACAAATGATGTTAAATTGAGTTACCTTGCCTGATGTTAATTCAGCCACTGAAGAGTTTGTGTTTCAACTTGGGCCATTAAGTTACATACTAGAAGAATATACACAGCTGCTATGCAGCCAAAACTGGAAAGTCCACCACTGTCCCCAGGTCAGAAGTATCTACACGCTGGCCTCTGAATCCGCAGTTACTTTCCATAGTGCCCTTAGATAAATGCATCAATTGGATATAGCTTTCTGGCATATGATTTCTTTGTACGTGACCAGTTATTACTTTGAAATAGCCCTACCATTTATGTGAGAGCTTTCTACTTAGACAAAACTGGAATAAGTTTTTTGGTTTTTTGTTTTGCTTTGTTTTTGTTTTTTTGAAGGGGCATATTTTGTTTTCTTCTTTTTGCAGTTCTGGACATCAAACTCAAGGCCTTAAGCATGATAAGCAAGCTCACTAGCACTGCGTACACCTCCTGCTTCCATAGGAGGCTACATGCTGTGGAATTTACTTCATTTTAAGTGTGAATTGGCAAAGATTTCTCAGATATTTACTCACATAATCTTAGTGATAAACGCAACATTACATCATACTTACAATATTTACCAATAATAAATTATGTTAATTTACATAAAAGAAGGTTAAACACAAGCAAAATTTTTAATAAATTATTTCACACAGGGATATGCTTATTAATCTATTTAATTGTTCAAACTGTGCTAGAGAATACATATTTAGGAATACAAATTTCATTAGATTCAGCTGCAATACAGAGGATTCCTCTAAGAATTTCAGACAATAATCTGATTGTCAAAAAAATTATCAAAAAAATTTAGTGCCAAGTCTATTGTTATGTCAAAATTTTTCATTTGTGCATCAAATTATATCACTTTCAGCAAACTGGTTTTGCAAATATTAGTAAATAGTTTAAAATTTGCCCTTTCACCTGCTAGTGAAGACATGCAACTGCCCTCTGTTTATGTGTGTGTCTTCTCTACACAGTGAGACATTAAAAGAAAGAAGACTTAGAATGTGCAGAAGCTCCAGCTCTCCACAGCAAAGTAAGAAAGAAAAATAATTCAATTTAATCATGCCTATTAATTTTTATTCTTGGAATTTTACTTTCTCCCCTTGTTTATGTTTTTGAAAACTAGAAATGAACTCTTGAAAATACCTCCTCAGGCAGGCATGAGAATTTAATACACAGAATTGAGAAAAATTACAAAATAACGATGCAGTGTTGATATTTAACTATTTAAAGGGAATGTTAGTTTTTCAAAAGGAAAAAAATCCTGGTTTCAAATTCATTAGCAGTGAGTATTCCTTCTCTAAATGGAGAGCCCCTAAAGATAGAGTTGCATAGTGAGCAATGACTCAAACTAGTCAGAGTAGCAAGAATCAGGGGTCAAGGCTGATGTCACCATTTTGGTCTCACCACGATACATAAGTGGGACCATATTTACGTAACACTTGTTTCTGTCATACATGTAGCAGGTCTCTGGAACAGCACTGTCTTCATTGCAGATAGTGCTCTGGCTGGCAGTAACGACCTGATTGTCCAGCTCCACTTCCACAGGATCGCATTTCTTACAGCTGAAAAGAAGTATGTATTAGAAATCCTCCAGTAACTGCCATCTCAATACACAAGTCACTATAAATGTTTATCCAATGTCTGCTAGTTCCTTCAGCTCTAACCTACAATAAACAGTGAGTCTTTCCAGACCTAACCATCAACACAACAAAGAATACTTTATAAAATTCTGTAATCTTTCATGTACAAAAAGTACTTGAAAATAAGAGATATAATAAATGATATGATGATACGATCATCTTACCTATAGTATCCAGCAGCTTCCAATGTGTTAGCTATACCTAGCTATATGCTTCTTTCAGTGAACTCAGTTCTAGTGACAAGAGGAATATATGTAGATACTCACATACATACACATGTATTTAGGGGAACCATGTCTCACTATATACTCATAGCTTATTATGGTCAGGAACCGCCAACATTCCTATTCCTGCACCATCCCCGTGAGGGAATTTTTGGCTTGATTTTCAAGACAGGGTTTCTCTATGTAGTCCTGGATGTCCTGTAACTCACTCTGTAGACCAGGCTGCCCTTGAACTCAGAGATCTACCTGTCTCTGCCTCCCGAGTGCTAGGATTAAAGGCGTGTGCCACCATACCCAGTAAGGAACTTTTTTCCTATCATCTGTAAATATATATATGTGTGTATATATATATATATATATATATATATATATATATATATATATATACATACATGCTAAAACCTAAAACTAGTTATTTAAATGTGGAGACAAAATGGTCCCTTCTATATAAATGACAATAATTTCTTCTTTGAAATAAAGTTATCATTACTATTTTTCTATGACCAAGTTTTTATGAAGTTTTGGTACTTAAATTAACATAGGATCAGTGTATTCAAAAGATCAGACATTTGTCAATGTTTATATCCTGCTGTAGAAATTCCTACCACCAGTAGTCTTTAAGTTACCCGCCCACTTGGGCAAGGCCCATTATACTATTTATGCCAACGTAAAGCACAAGTCTGGCCTCTTTTCTTGGCTGTGGGATTCAGTTGCTGTTCTCTGTTCCAGCAGAGGATTGTGATTTATGCGTCTACCCCTAAATATATAACCCTTTATTATTCTCAATTCTGAGTTAGTGTGGGATTTCTTTTAAGCATCCTTCTTCAATATTCCAATGTATTTTCAGAAATATCATTATTAATAAGGTTAATTAAGAGTAATTAATTTCAAAATACATAAGTCTAAAGGAAAATCTTACAGGTCTGACAAATGGTACACAAATTTCGTTCTCAGTGGAGAGGTGGGATCCGAGATATTCTCCCTGCTGTTCAGAGGGACACTAAAAAAGAGAGAGAAAACAATAAAACAGTAAATACGAATACTGTTGCTTCTGGTACTGAAGTCCTGAAGGACCAGTATTTACTATCTAAGGAGGACAGTGCTCACCATGACTTCACTTGATTGTAACTGTTACTCAGGCTTCATAATCACCTACTATCTGTATCAGTTTCTTCTCTATAGTCTAGTTCTTTTCCTGGGCTATATATGGCTACACGTATGGCCTATAGAAGGTGTTCATTGCTTGCAGAATGAACAGAAAAAGCTATAAAATTATAAATTATTTTTATTCATTTATTCTATGTGTACAGGTATTTTGTTTGCACATATGTCTGTGTGCACCATGTTCATGTAATACCTCTAGGAGCCTGTTATATTTTATGATTTGTGGGGGGGGAGTTTTTTGTCTGGTTTTTGTTTGGGGATGGGTTTTATTGTGTTTTCATTTCTTTCTTTAGTTTTGGAGAGGTTGTTTGGTGTAGTTTTTATTGTTTGGGTACTGAGATGGTGCTTCATATAGCTCAGGTTTGCTTCAAACTCACTTTGTAGCAAAGGATGGCATTGAACTTCTAATTCTTTTGTCTCTATCTCCCAAATGCTGAGACTACTCAGTGTGTCAGCACTCCCAGTTTAGCAGAGACTACTTTATATAATTTATATTGCATTCCCAGTACTAACCCTTGAAATTGGATATTCCCTAAGTAAAGATTTTTTGAATAAATAAATTTATATATGATTTGATTTGATTAGGGCTTTTATGATATTAGAAAGGTTTTTTAACACTTGTTTATATACTATACATATGTGTTGATGACTAGTGTGCTCATGCCACAACACACGTGTGTAAGAAACTTATAGGAGTTAGTGTTTTCCTTCCACCATGCAGGGTCCTGAAGATCAAGTCCAAGTTGTCAGCCTTGGCAGCAAACATCTTTATGCAGTGAGTCATCTCATTAACTCAAGAAAAGGTTTTAAATGAAGGGCAATAAACATTTATAAGGGTTTACTGTGAGCTAAACACTGTTCTTGCATAAATTTATGTTATATAGTCTAAGCCCTAAATACAAATATATCTATACATAGTATTTTTTCACAGCTTAGAAATAAGGTTTAAATTAGGTACATAACTTCCATAAAGCCACACCATTACACTAAGCAATAGACTTGGTAATGGTGACGTAATGAAACAGCAATATCCTTTCCAGGCGGGTGGGGGGAGGAAGCGTCAATACACATCAAACAAAGTGTCATGAAGTAAGTAAATTATTTAATTTCAGTAAACTATACAAGTAAAAGATGAATTAGAAAACCATGGATGCCTACCTAAACAATTGTCCCCTTAAGATTCAAACATAAGTGGTTCTTCAATATGGTTTATGTGCAGTGTCATGGACAGTCCTTTAATTGTCTGTCTCTAGATCTATATCTGTCTATATCTATCTATATCTATATCTGATTTCTCCAATGATTTCTGTGGGCAAGATCTGAGCAAAAACTTCTGCCCTCAACTTCTATAAAATTTCTTCAGCTTGTTAACAAAATTCGACTTCATTTAAATTGTGACTCAATATCATTAAAGGCTCTATACATCAAAAGCAGGTTTAAGACACTACATTTAAACAAGGCAATCCCTAGCTGTTTCTGAAAATTTCCCATGGGAATCAAGGGTTAAATTAAGAAACACAGACTGAGGAAGGGTTAACCAAGTTGAAAAGGGTGACAGAAATTAACTCTTGAACAGAGGACCCAGTATTTAAAAACAGAATATAAAAAAATGTAAAAACAGGTAGAAAACACTGTAAACATGAGGAAATAAAGACATACCACAGAATTTCTGAGTGGGATTTTTTGTTTGTTTGTTTGTTTGTTTTTAACACAAGGGAAACAGAGTAAACAATCTTGAGAATTATGCTAAGCTCTATATGCAGTTAAGGCACAATTGTAACAATACTGGAGAAAGCACCAAATGCATTTCATCAGGGCAGTAACACAATGTTAATTCACATAGTGAAGTAAATAATAGTATTGTTTAAATATGTGACAGAAACTATACGATCTTTAAAAATAATAGATATTCTCAAATTTTAAACAACAATCTATCAGGCTCATCTTTTCTTCTATTTAAAGATGAGAAATTTTTGATTTGGAGTAGAGAAATAATTTGATTATTTTTGAGAATGCACAGTTACAAACTGATGCAGTCAGACTTTTGAAACAATTTTTTTAATATACTTTCCCCATTGATAGCTAAGATTGATTGCTATGTTCTGTTCCTACAAGAGGTATTTGGTTGGACAAAACTATTAAGGTGGGAGTATTTAGCAAGTAAAATTTGTCACTGATTGGATCAAATAGAAATCTTATTTCTCAAGTATTATAGTATTCTTGCTATTGATTAAAAGCTACCAAGTATAAAGTCTGGGCTAAACGTGAAATGAAATGAATAGTTCTGAGTCTAATTTATGGATGAAAAGTCAACTCACCAGTTTTAATTTGTCTGTCTTTGTGAAGACAATGTAAAATACTCAAAAATCGATAGTTATGGAACAATAGTTATGGAAATTAGTGTTTCCCGTTATCTGAAGTTGCAGTTCAAACTGACTAAGAGTAACTGAAAGTTCTGATTCAAACTGAAATCACTGCATATAACTGGCATGTTGATGACTAGAAGCCTCTGGTTTCCTTTGCTTCTGCCCTCAACTTCTGTAAAATTTCCTCAAGCTTGTTAACAAAATTCAGCTTCAGTTAAGACATGATTTGATCTCATCAAAGGTGCCACACAACAAAAGTGGATTAAAGACATTTCATTTAAACAAGGCAACCCCCTTTCAGGTTCCCTCCCTGGTACAGAAAGCTACTTCATAAAACCATGATTGCCTTTTAAAAGAAAAGAAAGTTTAATAACACAGTACCCGACTACAAGAGAAAGAAAAGAAACGTGAATGTCACCTACACAATTCGGATATTTCTCTCCACGATGTCCTCATTAGGATCCTCGCTGGACTGGATGATCCTGGAAGTAACTCGGGCACACATGCATTTGTTGTCAGCAAGAAGGACCCTTTCCTTGTCACCTTGGGTTTGAAAGGTAAAATATATCATGAAAAAGGAAAATAAAAGTTTATATTGTCCTGGGTGTTGTGGTATAGGCCCACAATCCCAGTGCTTAAAAATTCAGAAAGAAAGATGGGAAATTCAAAGTCTACCTGGGTTACCTAGTGAATTTCAAGACAGTCTACATTACATAAAGAGATATTGTCTCTCAAAAAATGTTCATGTGTTTTAAGATGAATTAATTTGCTTTTCTTGCCTAAATATATAAGACAGTGAGTGGACAGAAACTCACTTTGCAGCTGTGGCTGGTTTTGAAATCTCCATCCCCTGCTTCCACCTCTTGAGTGGTGAGGTTACAGGTGTTCGACCACATCTGGATCAAAAACTTTAATTTTTATTGTTCATCAGTCCTGATCTTTCTGTTTTCTTTCTAATCTAAAAGAGCAAAGGAAATCTAAATATAATCTAAAAGGAATTTTCTTTTTCTTCATTGTAAAAATTAATGAGAAGCTAGGTTGAAAAAAATCTGATTTCTATTTATTGCTTTTAATTTTTAATGGTGTCACCTAGTAAAAATCAGTGAAAAACACAAAGATGAAACATAGAAAAGAAATCTACACTATTTCTCAACTAAAGCAAATACTTGAAAGTAAACAATATGAAGCATTTATAAATCCAACTGGAAACACTGATTCATCTTAGAACTCTCATTTCTTCTTGTAAAAAAAATTTTCCCTTAAATTGTACTAAACAAGCATCTATCTTCTCAAATCTATATTATTTTGTAAGATTTAATATTCTTCACCAAAAAATTCCTAAACTATCTATATTGTTTTTCATAATAGTTACAGTACAGAGATTCAACCAAAAAGAGTAACAAGAGATATATTTTCTTAGAACTCTTTTAAAGAAAAGCATGTATATCAATGTAAAACACTGTCTGCAAAGTTTTGCTGCAAAAGCAATTTAGAAAATATTGCTAGGTATGAGTTCAATTAATATACAATATCATTATACAAAAAAATTAACAAACATAAGTATGTATTAAAGCTTTAACTTTGAGAGTGAATATTTGTTCTCAGATCTGTGGTTCAAAGAGATCTGGTAAATGCTGCAAAGAAAAAATTCTAATTAGCTGATGTTGAATCAATAACAGATCATAATAGGATTATTTTAATAGTTCTAGTTAAATAATAATGACTCTCAGTATTCTTTTTCTTATAACTTCAGGTAAGCAATATTTAAAATTCCCCCCACTGAGTTTCAGCTAAAAAAAAAAACTCATGAAAAGGCTGAGGAGATGGCTCAGTGGTTGAGAGCACTAACTGCTCTTCCAGAGGACGTGGGTTCAATTTCCTACACACAATTGCAGCTCACAATTGTCTGTAATTCCTGTTTCAGGGGATCTAACAACCTCATACAGACATACATGCAGGCAAAGCACCAATGCACATGAAATAAAAATAAATTTTAAAAACTCACGAGAATTTAGTATAGTCAAACTATAAGGGTTAAAGGGTCAGGACAGATATCATTTTACTTGGAGACCTAAAGCTCCTAAAGCAGAGAGAACTTAATTGAGATTCAATCTTAACGATAATAACTGTTTCAAACATGTTTAGATCATTGTTATTGCATTTGTAATTATTTGAAAAACAATGCATTAGTATGCTACTATTCATAAATTCTTAATTAACCACCAAAAACAAGTAAGCATGGTGCTGGAGAAGAAATGTCAGGGGGCAATTTCAGATAATGATACAGCACTTATTAATTCTCTAAAAGGGCAAAATAATTCAAATGGTGTTCTCTTCCTTACGTCTGTGTCCATTACTCTTAAATTCTTCTCTTAATGAAATATACATGAGCATGTAATGTCTGATCAAAGATATACATTAATAAGAGTCAAGAAAATCACTTCATTAGTAAGTATTAAATGGAAAATAGCCACACTCTATAAGGCATATTTATTTCCTTTCCAGAAACATAAGAGACCATCTCTTCTATTCATATTTTTTAAATCAGGAAGCTTAATACACTTACCAGAAAATGTGTAAAATCTTTTTATTTATCAAGACCTAGACTATAACATTTTCTCCCTAACATTAAGTATTTTTCCTAATAAATTATTCTATTTAAAAGCATCTGAGACACGATAGATGTGCACTAAAGTATTTGCTAAGTTTTATTGAGTTCAGACAAACAGAATTACATAACACTGTGCTGTGGCTATGACTTCAATGAGCTCACTAAAAGGTGGCTTCATTGTGCAGACAAAAGATCCCAGTTAGAAAGAGGGGTTAAAAGGTCAAATTGCACAGTCCTACCTATCAGTTGCTACTGTGAGCTCAGGTCAGTTATTTCACCTCGGTGACAAGTGTTTCAACTTGTTGGAAATAATAGAAGTAGACAGAAAAGAGTATTGTGAGAATTAAGTGGAATACTATAGGTAATGCTGTTAGCATAATACCAAAATACCATAACAGACAGTTCAATAAGGTGTAACTGGCCGGGTATAATGGCACAAACCTGCAATCCCAGCACTGGGGAGGCAGAGGCAGAGGAATTTGAACTTTGAGATCATCCTGGTCTACATAGTGAGATCCTATCTCAACAAAATAGAAGATAGAGAACGGCTATTTTCTATATAGCTACATCTATTTTATGCAGACATGCTTACATATATATAAACATGTTTGAAAACACAAGTGTTTATATATACATGTTTTGTTGGTAGTATTTTATATTTTAAATATTATTTTTGAAATGTATTGTGTTATTAAAAATATAAATTGATTATGGTTAACTAGATTTCTGTATTGAAATAAGGATATACTTCTCTATTCAGAATATGTCCCTTTATTCAGTTTTCTGGAAGACAAAAAACCAAAGTATCAGCAGTTCATACATCATGAATAACACTAAACATTTTTAAATGGTTATGGTGTAAGGAGGTTGTTGAAAATGATTCCATTTCTCTGAGGAGATAAAATCAAAATACATTCCTATATCACAATTACCACAGTTATTATTTCACTTCTCTAGAATGGTAATCACAGAGACTCAAGGAGAGAACTATTGATTTTTTAAGTTAAACATGGAAATTTACATGTGTCTACATATGTACCCCGAAATATTTATTTTCTCATGGTATAGGCTGAAGTAGCCAAACAGAAGGGGGAAAAAGAACAAAGAATACAGAGAGCATTGTCTGTGTATGTATCACCGCCCAGTAAGGTCAGAAGGCAACTGTCCAAATAACCAGTCAAAGCATAAACTTAAATCTTTAGACCTAAGACCCAGTCTACTCTCTATTTTCCCTTTTACCTGGCTTTATTACCTACCGGTTACAAGGGCGGCCTTGACAAAAATGGCCAGGACTCCCCAGAGCAGCAAGTGGGTCGTCTTCATCTTGTCTTCACTTTTGAAACACTGAAGCCAGAAAGTCAGGGCCAAGGTGTGTGTCTATAAGGAGCGTGCAAATGATGCTGCTTCTGCTTTCTTAAAATAACACCCTAGGCATCAGGCAATCACAACTGTGGTTCAGGTTTGAGCTGTATTCTACCCTGGAAAGAAGCATGTGGTTCAGATTTAGGTATTTGCTTCTAATCTAAAGCTTTGCTGCAAAGCCAGAGTTTGATGAATCATTTATGTTTTGCATTTATGCTACAGCAATGTATAAACCCTAAGCATAATAAGAAGTAGAGTCAGAACTCTATTGAGAATATTTAACTATGAGTTCTCAACTTTATCATCTGCATATACTTATTAGCCTTCAAATCAAATATTTGGCATTTTTCATGACTGTAGCAAGAAGTGCAGGGAAAGAGAAGAAAAAGAATGAAGGAACCAAAGTAGCAAAGGCCTTCCAGGTTTCTAATTGTATATTGTTTCAGTTTCTCTGCTAGTCTTGAATTAACCAAATTATCACACTTAAACATCCATGCTTTTACTCATACACTTTCAGTTTATTTTATAAGTTCAGACACAGAAGTAGAATTTGAAACTGATGGGTCCTGAACCAATGTTCATTTTACTCTGCTAGGACTGAGAAAGACTTTTTGCTTTCCCCCTAGTAATTCCTTCTTGATCCCTGCACTACGACATTACCATGTTGTCTCAACAATAAACTGAATCACTGGAATATTTGTCTCAAATTTTTTCATTTAATTATTGTCAAATTTAAAAACAAAAAAAGAAACCTGAGTTTCTACTCCTACCTCCAACATCCTAGAATTTCTTGTCTTGGGAACAGGATGACTACATTTGTATTCAATATCAACAAATGTGTATTATTTTGGCTCTTATCTATAATCCTCTAAAAGTATCCTAAAACTTTGAGTGGTAATAAACAATACTTCAGGTTCATAAGCAGGCCGCCTAAATGACGGAGTGACAGAGGTATGAACTCTAGCACATAATTACATCCTTCAGAGAATCGCAGTGAGGGGCTGGGGAGATGGTTTAACAGGTAAGAGCACTGGCTGCTCTTCCAGAGGACCTGGGTTCAATTCCCAGCACCCACAAGGCAGCTTTCAACTGTCTATAACTCCAGTTCCAGAGGGTCCAGCACCATCTTGTGGCCTCCACAAGTAACAGATATGTATGTAATACACAGACATACATACAGGCAAACTCCTGTACACACAAAATAAATTTTAAATTTTAAAAAGAATCTTTAGTAAAAGTCTAGCAAAAGCAAAGTATCAGGCACTATTACAAATAATGCCACCGTACTATCAGTGTGTATTCTCACCAGGCAGTGGTGGCAAGCAGATCTCTGTGAGTTCAAGGTCAGCCTGGTCTACTGAGTGAGTTCAAGAACAGCCAGAGATACACAGAGAAACCCTGTCTTGAAAAAAAAGGTTTATGTTCATTTTAATACTACTCTGATGGGACTTAAAAATTACTGAGGTGTAAGAAAAATTGGTTCTCCTGGTTCTGAGTGTGCTGGTGCATGCCTGTAAACAAGAGTTCAGGCCTATGCAGCAAAAATCTGACTCCAGAAAAAAGGAAAAGGCGAGGAGAGAGGGACACGGGGAGGGAGGGCACGGCTGGAGCCACAGCAGCAGTTTTATCTACCAGAAAGCAAACAGATCTAAATGGACATTTGGGGTAGTTACAGAAATCAAAACAAATATCAACTATTTTAAGTTTATTACCCCAACTCTAGTTTCTAGACGACTGACTCATTCTATAACACCAAGAGAATGTGAGCGGCCATGACTGAATGGTGGATGGAGCTGACCAGTCAGTCACCTAGAATCCCAGCACTTGAGAAGCAGAAGCAAAAAGAGAAATAGCAAATCTAAGGTCAGTCTGAGCTACATGAGACCCTGACTCTCTTTACCCCCAAAAGTTAAGTGAGTATTTTAAGTCACTGTCTCCTTGAAAATATACTCATTTCAACTGCCTCCCTCAAGCAACTTGGAGACAACCCTGGGGACAGCAATGTTTTCTCAAAATCTTCTTTTGTATAAAAGCAAAGCATATATTTGTGATTACTAACATAAAAGAAAGCTCTGGGCTTGGTGTTTCTGTCTCTAAATCTTATCTTTCTTTTGTCAGCTTTTTTTTTTCCCTGAGACAGGGTTTCTCTTTAGCTTTGGAGCCTGTCCTGGAACTCACTCTAAAGACCAAGCTGGCCTCGAATTCACAGAGATCTCTGCCTCCCAAGTGCTGGGATTAAAGGCGTGCACCACCACCACCCGGCTTTTGTCATCTTAATTGTGTAGTTTAGTGTCTACATGTAAACTACATATCTAACTGTGAATAGGGCACTGTGCTGTGCTTTTGTCAGAGGATGGGAGTAGCCTAAGCTGGCAATACAGGGTCTGAAACCAGTGTTTGCCTGTGCATTCTAGGGAGCATCCCTAAAATCACTTGAAATATTAGTTAAAATAGGATTTCCTGTTTACACTGAGACAATTTCTGGAGATATGGCCCAAGAATATGTGTTTTCAAAGGGGGCACCCCATTTGACTCTGACATACTTTGAAGTTTGAAAACTGGTGGATAAGAAGCCTATGGGCAGAGTGGGCACCAGCATTAAGTATTTATGAAGGAGTGCGAGTTAAAAAAAAGATTAAAATTTTAAAGCAAATAGTATCACACTGAAAGCAAGTTAGCTGAGACGCTGTTTGTTTTGGGAGGAGGGGTTATCATATCTTCCTATGTTATCCTAGCTGGCCTGGGACTCACTATGGAGCCAGGTTGGCTTCAAACTCTGGGTAATCCTCCTATCAAAGCTTCCTGGTGCTGGAGTTACAGGCCTATGCCGTCATAGTTGGCTTCTCATGCTTAATACTTTAAAGTGGGGATTTAGATGTGAGATTTGGCCATGGCCCTAAGTATCAGACAAACATCACAATCTTTTTTAATCATTCTTTTGCAGATGATTTCTCTCAATTTCACAATATATGAAAACATGACACAAGTGCCATCAGATTTAAATTATTAAGAAACAAGTTCAATGGGGTGATACAGGAGAATTTTCCATGATATACCCCAGAGTCTTATCTACAACCAACAACAACCCGTTAATAAGTACATTTGTGTGTAGCAATTCATCTCAAGTTATGTTATATACACATATGACTACAAAGACTGAAACTTTGTGTTTTCTTGTTGTTGTTGTTGTTTCAGACAGGGTCTCACAATGCACCCCAGACTGAACTAATACTTAACTGTATGCTTCCGTCTGAGCTTGAACACCAGCCTCAGTCTCAGAAGTGCTGGGATAACAGACATGAGCCACCAAGGCCGGCTTCAGACGAAAATGTCCCTTTTCATCCACAAAGGAACAGTGAGTTCTCAGCAATATATCCAATCCCTCCTTTAACCTCTATCTTCAGTACCATTGAACTGTGAAAGCCTCTTCATATAAAGGGATCTTTGATGGCACCCTGGCGTTCTGCCACTTAAACACTTTAAGAAGTGATATTTTAATAGCCTTCCTGGCTGTAAGTCTAAGTCGGAACAGAAATCTCTTGATTTTCTTTTTAATGGATTATGTTCTACATTTAATGTAATGCTGCATATTTCCCATTTGTCCTGGAACTACAAGTGGAAAAAAACAAGTTTTAATAATAAGTAAAATTTCCCAATCAGTCACAACAAACAGTAAAGGCAAAGCACACATTAAATCTTGAACTAAATGTCAGCCTGTAAATTTCAAGTAACCTAATAATCTTTTAGATTTTAAATGTTCTGGTGTTAGAGAAATGGCTCAATAGTTAAAGAGTACTGGCTGTTCTTGCAGAGGACCTAAATTTAGTTCCCAGCATCCACATGGCAGCTAACAACCATCTGCAACTTTAGTTCCAGGGAATTTGACCCGTTTCCTGGTTTCCTTGGGTATCTAGCACACATGGTACATAAACATTCAAGCAGACAAACACCTAGATACATAAAAAAAATACCTTTTAAAAACTAACTTCTTAGTATTTCCAAAATGCTACAAAAGGTACAATATAATGTGAACCCAAAATATGTTTGATAGTACCTTTGGTTATTTTCATAAAGGATAAATGAAGTAAAAGAGAATAATAACCCTTCAAATTCTCTTATTACCGTCTTTCACTTTCTTAGCATTCTTAGAAACAGACTCTAAAACAGGCTAATTTTAAAAAGGAAAAATTAACAATTTTAAAAGAAGACTACCAGGCATACTTGAGACACTGTATAATACATGCATTCAGTTATAGAGGAACTTCATAGCTGTGTTTATAACCAAGAACCCCTAACACCAGAAGTCCACAATTAACTGATACTCTCATGAGGACAATACATGAGGAGAAAACTGACATGAGAGATTTCTCTCCCCTCAAACACAGCTCATTGTGTGGGGCCACCAGAAACATAGCATTTACCATGTCTCCACATAAACTCTTTCTCTAGCTTTTATAACATTGGCACAGAAGACAAAGCAGAAATAATTGTTGGATCAACTCAGAGAAGTAAACTAAGGGAAGATTCTATTAGCACTGGTGGGAAAATCTTCAAAGTAGAGAGAGGTGCAGAAAGTAAGACAAAGCATTCGTAAGTGAAAACTCTAATGTCCCTATAAAACACATGTGACAAGTATTCATTATCAGTACAACATTAAACAAACCAAAACTTCCCAAATGTCCCTGGTATCATGCACCTGGTTACTAGTGGAGGATAAAGGAAATTTCAGCTGGTCATGGTATCTCATTCCTGCATCTCAGCACTCAAGTGGCTGATACAGAACTGCCATGAGTTCAAGGCCAGCCTAGGGCTACAAAGTGAGATGCTGTCTGAAAAGGGAAGGTGGTTTATCCTATTTCAAAACTGAGCTAAAACCTTTGTTCTTATTGACATAGGACAGAAGAAAGCCAAAATTAAGGGACTATTCTACTGTAACTAATATCATAATCTTTTGGTTTTATTTTGACTCTTTAAAACTTTTCTAAAGGTATAAATATTATCTCAAAATCTTTAAGATTATACAAACACACAAACAAACACACACACATACACACACACACACATACTTTCTGTCAGGATATTAGTAGTCATACAGAGTACTAACTAATTTTAGAAATAAACTTCATCTAGCTTCCTGTACATATTTTCAGGTTTGAGTTTGAAGCACGTAACTAGAAATTAAGTTTGTGTACTCCGAATGTACTTAATAGATTGTGGTCCTCTCCTCTTTAGGAGATCTGCTGTATATGACATTTAAAACAATTAAGTTTTCTACAGTGAACCATGAGCATTCCTAGCAGTGACTTTTGAGGTCTCCAAGATGATGGGGCTCTGCAATGATGATTCTGCCTGGATTGTGGTGACAAACACCAAAGATCAGCTTCGGGCTAGAAACTGCTCAGGACAACTTCAAAGCTGTTAGCTAAAATAGTCCAGCCTCATAGACTGACTACTCTAGGCCAAGACTTCAGAGAAGCCCTGCACTTTTCCATCACACAGAGACTGGACAACAAATGATACAGCTAGCTCTCCTAGGATTTGACCATTATCCCAATTTTTTCAGGGTACCCCCAATGATACTATTACCCCCAGTCAGAAGGAACTAATTTTAAGAACATGATGCCCACATTCCAAGAGGTAGGGTATGAATGGTTTTTGTCATTCAGTGTGTTATGTATGTTTATCATTGTTTAAGGGGTTAGGTGCAAGTTGTTACTGATCATGGTCAAGGAGGAAATTAAGCAAAGGAGGTTAGATTCAGGGATCTCTTTCTGTAAATAAAAAAGGGGGAAATAGGAATAATAAGATAAAAGGGTAGATATTGAATCTACTTTTAGACTAAAAAGCATTTACTAGTCTCAAATATTTTATATTCAGATGGACTTTTGTATACTGATACAAAATTAAGGTTATTTTTGCTGTAAGGTATTATACCTATGCAACTTATTTAAAATTGTAATGTAAAGTTCAAGTCCTTGGACACCACTATTACAAACTATTTAGGATAATTAAGATAACAATCAAACTTGTAGTAACGGTTTAGATGTAGACAGAAATAAACTTTATGTAGCCTCATGTGTTTTAGATAGTCTTCAGAGATCTACAGAATATGGCATTTAAGATGTTTTAATAATATAAGGCTTTTCATGACAGTGAGACACATCTGCTTCTGGCAACTCTACTATACATCAAAAAGGATGATGTGCATTGAAGAACCTCCATATGGGGTTTGTTTCGAATGTGGGCCAAGTTAGCCACTGGACAAGAAACTGCCCATGCCTCAACTTCTGACAGTGTTCTGTCCAAATTGGACACGCAAAACACAAATGAGTACAACTATTGAACTTTGCCAAGATAAAATGGGCCAGTCCTTCAAAGTTCCTGCTACACAGAAAAGTCTGTAAGATAGTCTAGGTCTGTAGGTCAAAAATGGATGCCCCAACATTGCAGAGGAACCTTGGGTGACTGTCCAGGCAGCCATATGTTTTTGTCATTTCTATGGTTTTAAGAGTTACTTTCTCTGTATTTCCTGTTTACTCAGGTAATATTTCATCCTTCTCAGGTCTCTGATGGTGGTTAAAGATTAGATAGTTATACCATTTTCTTTTATACGAAATTCAGAAAAGAGATGTAAAGTGTATAAGGTTGGAAGACATAAAAGCTTAAGTTGTTTATCCAAGAAAACTTTTTAAGGTCTAAAAAGATACTTTTAGATTGGTAATACAAGTTAAGATAGGAAGTGGTTCAGGTATAAAACTCTGAACTCACCAAGATAGGATAGATATTAGAGTATTTTCTCCAAATTTGCCAATTACTACTGGACATTATGAATGCAATTTTTAACTGATAATTGGTTTTTTTGTCTGTTTCTGTTTTTTATTTTTTGAGACAGGGTTTCTCTGTAGCTTTGGAGCCTATCCTGGAACTAGCTCTTGTAGACCAGGCTGGCCACAAACGCAGAGGTCTGCTGCCTCTGCCTCCTGCGTGCTGGGATTAATGGCGTGCGCCACCACAGTATTGCTCTGCTAATTGTTCTTCTTGCTAATACTTCTACTATGTTAGGGTTAAAACCTTTCCTTTTTATTTAGACAATATCTGATCATTTTTCTTATTGTATAAGTTTTACTGTGTTAGAGTTAAAATGGGGAAACGTTATGATATATTTGATCGCAATATGAAACTCCAAGACTGTTAATAAAATTAACCTTGGATTGCGGGGGCAGAGGCAGTGACTAATTGGCAATAATTAGACATAGAGAGTACAGAAGACCTGGGAAGATGGACGTACAGGAAGGATCAGGGAGAGACTTAGAGATTCATGGGCTTTTTTTTGATTTGGAATGTGTAGTCAGAGGCTGCTCACTTGTTCCTGGCCACCCAGACCCGAAACAATCACACAGAAACTATGTTATTTGCAACACTGTCTGGCCAATAGCTTAAGTGCATTTCTAGCTAGCTCTTACATCTTAAGTTAACCCATTTCTATTCATCTGTGTATTGCCACGTGGTTGTGGCCTACTGGTAAGGTCCTGTCCAATGTCCAGCATCTATCTCCTGTGACAGCTACATGGCTTCTCTATGACTGCCTACTCTCTCCTCCTATATCTGCTTGGAATTCCCACCTTACTCTATTCTGTGCTGCAATAGGCCCAAAGCAGCTTCTTTATTAACCAATGGTATTCACAGCATACAGAGGGGAATCCCACATCACCTGCCCTTTTCTGTTTAAATAAAAAGGAAGGTTTTATCTTTAACATAGCAAGATTACATACAACAAAACAGTTATCAATCAAGAATTATAGTTACAATATTTATTTTTATCTTTTATCATAACTAAGAAAAACTATATCTATTCTTCAACTCCATCAAAGACTCCAGAAAGATATATTACCTAAGTTAAAAGGAAGTGCATTGTAAGCAACTTCCAAAACTCTAGAACTGACAGAGACATCTTGCTGCCAAGACAGTCACCCAGAGTTCTTCTGTATCATTCAGGTACCCATCTTCAGCCTACAGGGCCATAGTTTCTGGCAGACTTTTCCATAAAACAGGAAATTTCAAAGACATTTCCGAGTATAACAATGGTATGGAAAAAAGCTCTCTTACCAGGTCTCTGGCAAAAAAAAAAGTCAGCTGGTTGCTTCTCAGCTTCTCTGACCTAGCACTTTTTAACTCCAATATCTAATTCCTGAGTCTTTATTGGTAAATAGAACAATTTAGATTAAAACAAGTAACTCTACCAATCATTTTA
The DNA here is from genome assembly GCF_037038515.1 of Microtus pennsylvanicus. Taxonomy (NCBI): domain Eukaryota; kingdom Metazoa; phylum Chordata; class Mammalia; order Rodentia; family Cricetidae; genus Microtus; species Microtus pennsylvanicus. The sequence continues at coordinate 16,585,748 of NC_134590.1, read as the reverse complement.
CTTATTATTATTGTTGTGTATATATAATGTGTGCATGAGTGAGGCCTTCTGTGCCACAGTGCATAAGTGGAGGTCGGAGGACAACATTTGGGAGTCAGTTCTGTCCTTCCACTGTGGGTTCTGGCATCAACTCAGAGGTCAGGCTTGGGTCATAAGCTCTTCTACACACTAAACCAGATCACTAGTCCATTTTAAACTGTGCAAATTTTTCTAGGCACAATGGCACATGCCCAGAGTTCCAGCACTCTGGCAGATGGAATCAGGATGATCCAGAGTTTGAGGTCATGTTTAGCTACATAGTATCTTAGGTCACATGGCATCATACCTCAAAATGAAAAGAAAAAAAACAGGAAAAAAATATGATCTATTTTAAATTTTTGTTTGTTGCATCTTTGTTGAGACAGTGTCTCATGTAGCCCAGGCTGGCCTCATGCATGATATGGAGATGAGGCTTGCTCTGAATTCCTGGTTTTCTTACCTCCAGCTCTGATGTCCTGGGATCACAGATATAGGCCACACACTCAGTTCTAATTTGGACTTTAGAATCTCCATCACCACCTTAAAAATAAAAGTGGAATCTGGACGTAACTTCCAGCTTAGTTGACCTTTCAAAGTACCAAAATCCTAGACACTCATTTTTCCACATCTGTATGGAGAAAAAGTGGTATTTTTATCCCTAAGTATTTCAGCTTTTGCAGGCAGAAATTGCAATGCTGGTGTTTAGTCAATCACCATATTCGTCAAATTTGTATATGGATATCAGAAAGCAAAATCTTACATCTAAAAAGAACTCAAAACAAGAGGTATAAATTTTATTATGAAATATTTCTAAAAATTAAAAATTAAGGCAACAAAAACTGAACCAGTTTTCTCCAAAAGCTTTCCCCACAGACCCTTAGGGCAGGTCTGTGGTTAAATGTTTATGTGGAGACTCGCACCTGGGCCGTGGTCTGTTTTTAAATAAACCTGCACCTGCAGTGGCTTTTCACAGAACTGCCATCAGGATCTGCCTGTCAGTTGGCTGGCATCATCCTGCACTTACCCTCACCCACAGGTCCTGATCTACAAGTGGCCTACTTCCAAACTTCATCTGAGAAAGAAAGTGTAGAGTTCATGGCCATGTATCTGGAGACACATAATAAAGAGGGTCCCAAGAGAACCCCTCAAACAACAATGCCTGGCTTTAGGCCATCAACCCCAGCAGTCTGGTTTAGCTGTGCTTTAAGGAAACAAACATATGATCTATTTGAGGAGGAGGCTGCTGCTAGGCAAATATGGCTTATTTCCTTTCCTATAAGATACAATTTTTTATTTCTTGTTTTAGAATCTTCTTTTACCCTGTCATTTCCTTACCAGAAATTTAACTGTTTCCCACACAATCCTTCTCAAAAATTCTAAATTATTTTAATTTAATTCTAGCAAATCACTACTTAATTCAAGCCACCCTTTACTCTTAAAATAAATTGCAATACACTCCACTGTGTCCCCACAGTACCTTTTATAAAAGTTAGCACACTACTTTACCTTCTTAAGTAACTTTCTTCACATGTATACAATTTCTCCCATATACTAAATGGATGCTCCCTTGAAGCAAAGTGGGGTTCATAAAAAGTAGTATCAAATGGCACATATTAGAAGAATATGGCTGGGTGGTGGTGGCACACATCTTGAAACCCAGCACTTGGGAGGCAGAGGTAGGCAGATCTCTGAGTTCGAGGCCAGCCTAATCTACACAGTTCCAGGACGGCCAGGGCTACACAGAGAAACCCTGTCTTGAAAAAAAAGAAAGAAAGAAATGTAAAGAGAAACCAAACAGGAACCATAGGGCTAGGGATATGGCTCAGTGAGCTCTACCACTACCAACACACACCACACACACATACACAACACACATACACATGAACACATATATCACACACATGCAGACATATTCACACACATAACCATACACAAATATACACACATATACCATACACAAATATACACACATATACCATACACACACATACACAAATGCACATGCACCACACACATGCATACACACACATATCACACACATACACAGATGTCATGTATACATATACATAAGGAAACAAACATGTCATCTATTTGGGGAGGGGCTGCTGCTATAGGCACCATACACATACGTACACCACATACTCACATAAACACAGACATGCATACATACACCACACACACATACACACATGAGCCCACACAAGCACACATACACACACATGCACACATACACCACACACACATACACACACATGTACCTATATACCACACACACATACACAGATGAGCCCACACAAGCACACACATACACATACTCACATACACACACATGTACCTATATACCACACACACATACACACATGAGCCCACACAAGCACACACATACACGCACATGCACACATACACCACACACATATACACACACATGTACCTATACACCACACACACATACACACATGAGCCCACAAAAGCACACACATACACATACAGCAGGGTTTTTTTGATAAAAGAGCCAGACTCAATTCTGGAGACTGAAGCCAGAGGACTATCAAGAAGATTGTCAGGCTACACATTAAACCCCAAGCCATTTTCAACTACAGTGTGAGCAGTGGTTCTCAACCTATGGGCTACAACCCCCACAAGAGGTTGCGTATCAGATATTTACATTACAATTCATAACATTAGCATAATATTTATGGTTGGGGTTCACCACAACATAAGGATTGTATTAGTGGATCTCAGCATTTAGGAAGGGTGAGAACCAGTGTACCAGAGAAAGGAAAAAAGAGAATAGGAAAGCAAATACATGGTTCCATGTTCTAATTCTTTTGTCAGGTGTTTGCATTTGTGTCAATACCATACTAAATACATTTTTCTTTAGAACAAGAAGAAAGAATAATATATATGAGGAATAACAAATGGATGCAGGCCCGTGCTTGACTCAGTCAGTAAAAGCATTTGCCCCATAAGCATGAGGACCTGAATTTGATGTACAGAACCCAAACTTCAGGTGTGCTGGCCAGTGCTTCTCATCTCAATGCTGAGAACATGGGACCAGCAGGATCTGTGGGTCTCACTGGCCAGTCTGGCCTAGCTGGTGCACTCTGGACCAATGAGACCCTGTCATCTCATAGGAAGTGGACCACTCCCCTGAGGATGACACACAAGGTTGTCCCTCCAACCTTCGCAAACACACACACATACTATCGCACCACACAAACAGATTCCCTCCATGAACATACATATGCACATAACACACAGAGATGCAACTGTAAAGATATGCTGAGAAAAATCTCAATTTTCCTACAAACCCAAAGCAACAGATCCATAGTCAGATATTGTCTGGGTTCAATAAGATTTTGGAAAGCGATTTAAAATTTCTTTTCCCGGGCTATGGCTGAAGTGAAATAGTAGAGCAATTACCTAACATGCCTAAGGTCCGGGGTTTGATCTATGAGCACTGAAAAACAACAAAAACATCTCCTTAGGTTTCATTTGTATGGTTGTGGCATGCATGTCATCAAAGCTAATGATAATTAATAAGTACAGAGACCTAGAACGTAGCTGAGATGTAACAGCACTACTCTTTTAGCATTTTACTAAATGCCAAAATTTACATTACTGAAGAGCAGCTTTTTTTTCTACAGATCAACATCAATGCTAAATATGTTGTGTCCTTAAGAGCGTGTGAATAAGCTGTATTACACAGCAGAGAGGCATTTAAGTTGCAGCTGGAGTTAGGGTTGCTAATCAGTTGGCTTGCAGATGTCCTGAATTGTCCCACTGGATCCAAGATAACCAACCACAGAATTATTATTGCTGAGAAGCCACAGGAGAACAAGGGAGGAATGCTAGGATCCTGAATAACTGACTTTGAGATTAAAGGAAGGAGCCATCGCAAGATAATATGGCAGCAATATCTAGAGCTAAGAAAGGCATGGAAACAGACTCTCTCCGAGAGACTCCAGTAAGAACACAGCCCTTCCAACACCTTGACTTTGATCCAAAGAGACCACATCTGACCTCTAACCTACTGAAAGAAACAATCATTAATGTTTGGTCTTGACCTATGGGAGTCCAGATGGTCTGCAGTTCCTTCCTCAAGCACAAACCGTGACTGAGATGTGGCCACATGACTTTGGAAATTTATTTTTTAAAAATGAAAAGATGGTCTGTTTGCTGCAGGCTTTAAAGCCTAGGTGGATGTCTTCTGAGGCAACTCAACACCACAAGGGCAGGGAAGTACCAAGCAGAAACTCAGGTAACAGAATCAAAGAGACTGTTCAAGCTCTGCTTGCAATGTTATCTCTAATAGCTAGCTATACAATATACAAACAGCATTGGGGAGAAATCCAAGTTATTTGTTTCTGAAATGAACCCAGAGTACTGTGTTTCTGTCTACAATTGTGTTCCTTTCCAGGTCTTTGTGTTGTCCACAACCCTTCTAGCTGTAGCACTGAGGCACTAAGTTTGTGGTTATTTATTATAGCACCAATAAGAGATCAACACTTCCATCTTTGAGGTCCATAACTTCCTTGTATAATTGAAGTAACCACATATTTTCATTTAAAATTTCTCTTTAAGGAAAACTAAAACATGGTTGCTAGCAGAAAGACCGAGCTACTTTCTCGGTCTTTAAAGTAAATGGTTTTTGGTCATTCTTTCAATTGTTAAATATTCATTGGCATTACTCCAAATGGCTGGGCTACACAGAAATGAAGTATGGCCTGCGATCAGAGGCAAATACCTCACAGGTAATTAGGATATTTTCATGATGGTGAAGCTGCACAGCTTTATAAGGTGGAGGGAAGCCCGGAAGAAGTAATATTCAGGCTAAGATTGAAAAGTAAGTAGCAATCAGGCATAAGTGGGATGATGAATGCAGTCTAGGTAAAGACTGTAATGTCACTGACAAACTGGGAGCTCAAAGAAACCATGCCCGTTCAAGGAGATAAACTACAGTATGTCAATAGGGGTTCAAAGACTCTATGCTTCACTTTTTTTCAATATAAAGATCCTTGAATATCTAAGACAGTTCATAGAAGACTACAAGGTTCTATATGGGTGTAAATTTGGATTTTATGTAGATGATTGTAAAATATATTTGGTTACCTAATTCAAGTCATTATCAACATGAAGTACATTTGCAGAAACAGTATCAGAATATTATCAGGGACTTGCTCATACCTGAAAATAAACACTTAGGTAATACACTCATTGTTATTTTAAATGTGTACTGGGATACTAAGTACACGAGTTAGCAGTCATGGTACTAAATGCTTTAAAATAACAATTAGGAGAGATAAAAGTATTGAAAGAAAATCAGCAAACAGACCATTTTTTTATTTTTAAAAATAAATTGTTTTTTTTCTTTATTCTGTGTGAGTGTGTAAGACGAAAACCTCCAGGAGGTTTCTGTTCTCTCCTTCCATGTGAACACCGAGACTTGAACCCAGGGTGACAACAGGTATCTGCCTGCCTCAATAGCCTCAAATAGACAATCTGTCAGGGTGGGGACATAGCATACACCCTGGGTTTCACCAGTACTGCAAACATAGCAAGGCCCCAAAACAAAAACAAAACAGCAACACAATGATGCTCACATTTATTCATGTTTGTCTTTATATTGGGCATAGCAGATATGTCTGTGAGTATTGTCAGTCTCTAATCCTGAAGTCTCCAGTTTTCCTAGTACAAACTACCCTGGGAGATTTTCACGAATGATAAAATAATGTAGACTAGGAAATAAGGCAATAAATCAGAAAGTCACAGGAAAACAAGAGGCAGGTAAAGGAAGGTCATGTATTTTGGGCTAAGGACTAAGGGACGTAAGGGGGCTGTTTGTTGTAAAGCACTAAGGGAAGAGGGGTGTAGAGATAGGGCACAAGGTGATGGGTGCTTGCCTGGCATGGACACAATCCTGAGTTCAGTCCGCATGAGACGCAGAATGGTGGCCCAAACCTGTAGTTTTCCTAGTTATCTTCAGCTATCTCAAGAGTGTCAGGCCATCTTAGGCTACATAGGACCCTAGATCAAAAAAAAAAAAATCAGTCATTCATGTAACCAAACCAAACACTTTTTAAGATATAAGCTTATAAACTTTCAGTGCTTATCACACACTGCCAGGGAAGTTTCACATATCTCACTTCCAACTCACTTCTAGGTCTTTTGTGACTTAAAATAGATACGGACCTTATTTGCAAAAGGTTTCTATCGATATTAGTCTCAAAATAAGTGGTTTCTAACAAAAACCAGTGGAAACTATACTTCATCTCTTCCATTTTCTTTCTTACACCTAAAAATAATCTTTCTTTCTTTTTGTACCAAAAATAGTGAACTGTGTGGTACTGATTTGTCTCAATAAGTTAGCAGCCATTAACTCCACCATATATTTCCTACTATCCTCATATCAAATTATGAATATTAATATTACTATTACTACCTCCTTGAAAGTGAAAAAAGGAACAAGCTACTTTGGACAATTTCAATCATCTGAAACTAGCCAATACTTCTGGGATATAAATAAATATTCATTTAACTATTATTCTAAGTTCATCAAAACTTTATTTAATATTTCATCATTCAAATACAAATTACTACAAAAATTAAACACCTATATTTCTGGGCATAACAGTAAATATTTTTAATCCCTACACCCAGGAGGCAGAGGCAGAAGGATCACAAATTCAAGGTCAGTCTAGGCTACATAATGAGATAACCTCAAAAAAACAAGGATGTGTTGTCAGGCACGGGTAGTCTCAGCACTCAGGAGGTAGAGTCACAAGAGTCAGCAGTACAAAGCCAGTCCAGGATACACAGCAAGTTCAAGACCAGCCAGGGCTGCTCAAAACTCTGTCTCCAAACACAACAGCGAATATACAAAAAAAGAGGTGATGGAGATATGAGTCATTGTTTTAGAGCGACTGTTGCTCTAACAAAGAACCCAGGTTTGATTTCGAGCACAGGCATGGTAGCTCACAAACATCCATAATTCCAGTTCCATAGTATCCAACACCTACTTCTGGCCTTTACAGGGTACTGGGCAAATTTATAAAGCAACCTAGTACACACCTGAAAGAAGAAGAAAAAAAAGAAAAACAAAATATGACAGAACATGAAACATACAATCACCTAATAGTGTGGAACAGGATGTCTTTAAGAATCAAAATCCTCCTGCTTCAGCCTCCTGTGTACTAGGATCATAGCACACCCAGTAAAAATACATTTTCTTGAAAAAAAAATCCCTCAATTAAGTGGTAAGTAATTCTAACATCAGACTTGGAAAATTAATACTGGAACTACTAGAATAGAAGAAATGACTTATAAGCTATTGTTCATTGAAAGGATCTCAGATAATTAGACTAGAACATTAATACTGAAACTATTCTAGACAGGTGGTGGTAGCAAACACCTTTAGATCCAGCACTCAGAGGCAGAAGCAGGCTGATGTTTGAATTCCAGGACAGCCTGGTCTACAAAGCAAAAAAGACAGAAAAAGAAAAATACTGAAACTATTTTAAGTAGATAGGAAATATAGTGTTTAGAATAAATGATATTAATCTAGTCATTCCCACTTAAGATATTTGAAATAGTTTTTAACTTATCTATAATATGTTCATTTTGATCAAAGTATGACTAAGTTTAAGTTTTCATATGCTTTGAAAGAAAAAAATGAACAGAACACAAAACAATTACACAATAAATGGAAATTTTAATACAGTATAATTATAGCCCCAGTTTAAATGTAACAGTTTTCAAAATCAAGAATTCTTGAAATGATCTCTCAGGCCTTTTTAATCTGTCACGGTGTTGAATATATTTTAGTGGCCTGCCTGAGTGCCTTGCCCTTGGTGGCGAACTCTGAGAGGTCACATCTTTTCTATCTGATGACATCTTCCTTGACTGTTCAGTTTGCCTTTGGATCCGCAGCAGTATAAACTGTGTGCCACAGACCATTAGCCACTAACATAGCATAAACCACAAGCAGTTAATATTGCTATCTACTAAAGCTTACATTCAAGGGCACCACTCTGTTTTTCCCCACTTCTCCTCAATAATTTATATTCACTTTGCCTTTTAAAAAAAAGAAGAAGAAAAGATCCTAGCTCTCAGAAGGCAGAAAGAAGCAGCTCTAAATTCAAGGTCAGCCAGGTCTACAAATCAAGTTCCAGTACAGCCAATGTTAAGTAGGAAAACCCTTTCTGGGTGGGTGGAGGAGATGGAGGAAGAAGAAGGGGAGGGAAGGAAACCTTAAGATTCAAATATGAGGTTTATGTCAGAACATGGGTTTCCAGCCACATCCTATTGGTTACATTGTATTAGCAAAAACTGTGTAAAGTCCTTTAAAGATTTCAGAAATCTTGGACACTCGTGTACTTTAAGATACCACTTGTCTGAAAAATGTAGTAATGTTCTCTTTTTATAAAGTAACATTTTGTTACGGAATTTAAAACCATCATTTTATGATACTGTACGACCCGTATGATGCTCAAGTGGATGACACACAACATGGATGTCAACTAGCTCACAAGAAATCAACTGCAATACACACATGCATTTTCTTAACATAAAAGGGAGCAGATAACTAGCTTTGTGGGAGCCTAGGCAGTTTGGATGCTCACCTTACTAGACCTGGATGGAGGTGGGGGTTCCTTGGACTTCCCACAGGACAGGGAACCCTGATTGCTTTTCGGGCTGGGGGGGGGGCGACTTAATTGGGGGAGGGGGAGGGAAATGGGAGGCAGTGGCGGGGAAGAGACAGAAATCTTTAATAAATAAATAAAAAATTAAAAAAAATTTTAAACAAAAAGGGGGGAGCAGATAACATCTAAGCATGAAGTCCTAGCATAAGTAGGCAGGTAGACGTTTATGGGCCTGATTTCTTTTTTTAAATTTAATTTTCTTAAAAATGAAAATAAACTATCTTTTTTTTCATTATACATACCCAATTCAAGTTCCCACTTCTTCCCCTCCTCCCATTCCCTCCACTTACTCCCCAACCCCACCCCCTCCCCATACACTCCGCAGAGAAGGTAAGGCACATTGCTTTGGGGAAGGTCCAAGGCACTCCCTACTATATCTGGGCTGAACAAGGTATCCATCCAAAGAGTACAAGCAGTAGGGGTAAATCCTGGTGCCAATTCCAGCGGCCCCTCAGTCTGCCCCAGCCATGCAACTGTCACCCGCATTCAGAGGGACTAGTTTGAACCTATGCTTGTTCCTTCCCTGTCCCGCTGGCGTTGGTGAGCTCCCATTAGCTCAGGTAAACTGTTTCAGTGGGTGTCCCCATCATGGTCTTGACCTCTTTGCTCCTCCCACTCTTCAACTGGATTTACGCAGCTCAGTCCAGTGCTCTGATGCAGATCTCTGTACGGCCCTGATTTCTATAGCAGACTCCCTAGTAGAAGTCTCTATTTCCACATGTGTAAAACTGATGTTGAAACTGATGGTTACTGAATCCACTCTAGTAGAGTTTAGAGATGGTGCATTTGTATACATCATTCATTAAGCTTTATATAGCCCCTAAGATACGTAGTGAAATAAACTTTCTATATATATTCATTGAGCAAATACTGAACATTCCTCTATCAAATTTAGGGAAAACTAGAGGGCTTTTTTGTAAGTAACTTAAGCTCTGATTTTATTCACAACACAAATCCCTTAAATTTGGGCAGAAATACTAAACCTTTTTTTTTTTTTTTTTTTTTGGTTTTTCGAGACAGGGTTTCTCTGTGGCTTTGAAGCCTGTCCTGGAACTAGCTCTGTAGACCAGGCTGGTCTCGAACTCACAGAGATCCGCCTGCCTCTGCCTCCTGAGTGCTGGGATTAAAGGCGTGCGCCACCACCGCCCGGCTACTAAACCCTTTTTAAGAGGTTTTGTTGTTGTTGGCAAGGAAGCTGGAGTGTAAAAAGACAGAGACTTGAAGATGACTTAGTCGGTAAAGGCGCTCTCTGCTAATGAAGCTTGATGGATTGTAATCCCCAAGACCCACATGGTGGAAGCAGACTACTACAGGGCCACACTCTTGTTTTTTTTGTTGTTGTTGATTTTTTTTTTTTTTTTAGTTTTTCAAGACAGGGTTTCTCTGTAGTTTTGGAGCCTGTCCTGGCACTAGTAGACCAGGCTGGTCTCGAACTCACAGAGATCCGCCTGCCGCTGCCTCCCGAGTGCTGGGATTAAAGGCGTGCGCCACCACCGCCCGGCAGAAGACAGGTAAACCCCACGCTGGTTTCCAGCATTGAACGTGTTCTGCTTGGTGCACAACTGCGCCCCCCCTAGACCGCAAGCTCTCCAAGCTCGGGAAAATCATTTATTGTGGCCACTACCATTCTCTCGGAGCCTAACACGCTGTCCAGCATGTTTGGCGCTAAGTCAACGCTGAAGAACACACACTGAAGAGCTGTTCAACACTGTAATTCGATTCTAGACCTAAGGGACCAATCCTTTACCAAACCCGCCCCTGAGAGCTTCAATGGGTCTTTTGCAGAACGTCTAGAAATACGAAGCTTTTCCAGCACCAGAAAAACCACGGCGTCTTTTCCCCTTCCCAGGAGCACCGTCCCCCGAAATCCTCCCGCACTCCTTCCCAGAGAGAGAGACAGACAGACAGAGAGAGAAACCAAGCCGGTGTAAGCCCGCGCCTGGATAACCCGGCGAGGCCCTGCTTCAAAAGTCCAGACAGAAGGAAAACAAGCCACCTGCCTAACTTCCATTCTGAGGAGCGGAGAGAGCAGACCGCGAGCTGGAGAACTCTCTAGCGCAGCCCACTGGGCGCCGGGCCGACCTGTGCTGACGGAGACACTCGGCGCCCTCTGCCGGCCGAGAGCTGCCTCGCGGCGGGGGCGAGCTTCCGGCTCCACGCCCGGGCTCGCGAGAGACCGCCCGGAAGTCGCCGCCCGAGGCTCAGCAGAACGGAATGCCCTCGCCCGATAGCGTTTCCACCCGGAACTATTTTAATTCGCCGGAACCGACCGGGTTTAAGAAGGCACGGTGAGACTAGACTTCCGGGGCGGCGAGCGGAAGTTCGGCCGCTGGAGCTGTGCGGAGAGCATCCTGGGAGCGGAAGAGAGAGGACCTGTCTGCCGGGGATCCCGTGTTCCGCGACACGTGTGACGGAGCGTGCGGGTGTTGGACGCCTCTGCCCGCTGGAATTGTTGTTTCCGCGCGGAGGTCAGAAGTGGCGGAAATCGCGGCGTCTTCGGGGAACACGAGACGGCGTGAGGGCCATGGTGAGGAAATCCCGGCAGCGTGGAGCGGTCCAGTGGGCAGCTGTGCGGGCCAAGGCAGGTCGCAGCACCACGGACGAGAATGAGGACGATTTGGGGTCGCCGCCCTCTCCGGGGGACTCCAGCTACTACCAAGATCAGGTAGATGAGTTCCATGAAGCCCGATCTCAGGCGGCCTTGTCTAAGGGCTGGAACGAAGTCGACAGCGGGGAGGAGGATGTCGATGAGGAGGAAGAGGTGCTAGCCTTAGATGTGGACGAAGAGGACGAGGAAGATGAAGAGAGTTCGGAGGATGAGGAGGATGGCGAGGACGTTGATGATGACGAGGACGGTGGGAGCTCTGTGCAGAGTGAGGGTGAGGCTTCTGTGGATCCTAGCTTGTCCTGGGGTCAGAGGAAAAAGCTTTATTATGATACAGACTATGGCTCCAAATCCCGAGGCCGTCAGAGTCAGCAAGAAGTAGAAGAGGAGGAAAGAGAGGAAGAGGAGGAGGCTCAGGTAATTCAGCGGCGCCTGGCCCAAGCCCTGCAAGAGGATGATTTTGGAGTCGCTTGGGTGGAGGCCTTTGCAAAACCGGTGCCCCAGGTGGAGGAAGCTGAGACTCGGGTCGTGAAGGATTTGGCTAAAGTCTCTGTAAAAGAGAAGCTGAAAATGTTGAGAAAAGAATCACCAGAGCTCTTAGAGCTGATAGAAGACCTCAAAGTCAAGTTGACGGAGGTGAAAGATGAGCTGGAGCCACTGTTAAAGTTGGCGGAAAAGGGAGTCATTCCCCCTGGGAAAGGAAGCCAGTACCTGAGGACCAAGTATAACCTCTACTTGAACTACTGCGCCAACATCAGTTTTTATTTGATCTTAAAAGCCAGGAGAACCCCTGCACATGGACATCCTGTTATAGATAGGCTTGTCACCTATAGAAATCTCATCAACCAGCTCTCGGTGGTGGATCAGAGACTGTCTTCCGAAATCCGTCACCTACTCACGGCCAAGGATGGTGCTATAAAGAAAGAACTGAATCCAAAAGCAAAATTACCCAAAACGAAGCCAAAGTCTGTCTCACAGACTCCTGCTGCTGTTGCCGATCTGTCTGATGATGCTGATTTTGATGAAGCTGCACTAAGACACTCTAAGGAAATGGAAGACGGGCAAAAGTTGAAAAGAAAGAAAGAAGAAATTAGTGCTGAAGAACAGGTTCTCGAAGATCAGAATGCGAAGAGAGCTATCACCTACCAGATTGCTAAAAATAGGGGACTTACGCCTAGGAGAAAGAAGATTGATAGGAACCCCAGAGTCAAGCATAGGGAGAAGTTCAGAAGAGCCAAGATTCGTAGGCGAGGCCAGGTTCGTGAGGTTCGTAGAGAAGAGCAGCGGTATACTGGTGAACTCTCTGGCATTCGTGCTGGAGTTAAAAAGAGCATTAAGCTTAAGTAAAGTTATCTCTGGCCTAGTTTTTGGCAGCAATTTTAGATCAATAAAAGTATTTTGAACTAAAGTGATTGTGTTAATATGTAATGCCTAGTTTTTATTATGTTTAAAATTGGCCAGCAGGGAAATTGGAGGGGAGGGGTATTGTTTTGGGCTTGTTGGTTGATCTTTGTACTGGGTGCCGCGGATTTGAAGCTGGAGCCTGTGTATAACTAGCCAGGCACTCTTACCAGAGAGCTGTCTTAAGCCTGGGCTACTACTTTATTTGCCCATGAAAGTTCTACAAAGAATTGTGGAAATTATAATTGGAAAGAAAAAAAAATACGGCATTGAAAAGTGTTCCAATATTTTAGCAAATATTAGCCAAGAAGAATGTCCGAGCTAGTTGTGAAGTGTTAATGGCGTTTAAAGCACTTTTATGTAGGTCTTCATATGGAAAGAATGAATCTTTGACAGAGTTTTTGTAAAAAGGACCAGGCAGATTTCAATTACCATTCTTGGGGCAGGATATTTACATTTATGGGTTTGTTGTTAAAATGGGTTCCATACATCTGTGGTAGAAACTACTTTGGTTAAATGTGACCAAAAGAAGTGGGGGAAAGATGCCTTAATTACACCAGTTGAATTTTTTACTAATCCTTGTTGTGGTCAATAAGGTGAGAATGCCATATCCCCTCTGCTGGTGATTCACTGCGGTTACTCTTTGGGCCTATTCTCAGTTTGCTGACATTTCTTAAGATTGTGATTTAAAACTATTGATCATCCTTAAGGTAACAAAGGTAGGTACAGTCATTTTACTCTCACAAACGAAGAAGCTGCAGTTTTGGGTTGAAGAGGTTATTTAGTGTTCTAGAGCCCTTGTTCTGCAAGTATCAGACTTGAGTTTGAATCCCCAACAACAAAAACAAACATGACTGTTTGGTCTTGTAATTCCAGTTTTGGGAAGTGGAGACATCCCTAAAACTCACTGGCCAGCAGCCAGGCCAAAAACAAGCTTCCAGCCCAGTGAGGGACCAATCAAGGCATTAAGGCAGGAAGGGAAAGAGGAAGAAGACGCCAAGGTACCATGCTCTGGCCTACCCACAGCTGCAATTATGCGAGATTAACTTGCTATAACGTGCTAAGGACACCTGCTAGGAATCTGAACAAACCAACTTTAATATTATCTTAACCTGACAGCTATTTCCCCATTGGAGCACACATGCCAAATTATTTTTTTTCTTAGAAATAAAAGATGGCTCAGAAATAACATACTAAAATAATTTTCTGAGCACTTTATTAGTACTTATTTCCTTATTCTTCAACAGCTAGGTAGCAAATGTTACCTGTATAAGTGCATGCTGCTGTTTTAGGTCTGTAGAATGTAGGGGACAACTTAAGAGAGTTGGTTCTCTTCCTTCAGAGTTGCAAGAATTGAACCATGGTGTGGGGACAAGTGCCTTTACCCCGCGATCCTTCACTGGCCCTCTAGTCACATCTTGAAGATGAGGAAATTTGAGGCAAAGGGAATTAACTTTGAAAATCACAAAGCTCTTAGGCATCACAGGCAGGATTTTAATCCATTTTGCTGGCTTCAGAGCTGAACTCCATTCTTCATTTTCAAATAAGTAGAAAAAAATTTGAAGTTTCCTGAGTGACTTGAGTTCCATTTTCTCCACCTGTTAGGATAACAGTGTTTAAGAGTAGACTGATTAGGCCACTTGAATTCCAAACCACACTTTTACTTAGTAGCTGTGACTTTAGACAAAGTACTTCTCAGGCTTGTTTTGTTATTTGTGTAGAACCCAGGTAGTGGGGCCTGAGGATGTGTCCATTTAGTATACTGCTCGCCTAGATTGCAGGGAGGCATTGGATTCAGTCCTGCACACTTCCTCAAGTGGACAAGGCAGGGCACACCCATAATCTCTGCTCTTGGGATGGAAGTGTCAAAATCAGAAATTTTTAAAGGAATTTTCAGGTTCATAGCCAGCTTTTCTCAAAAAGACACTGTTGGCTAAGAGTATTACCTACTTTAGAGGGCTGTTATGAGGATTAAGTGAAGTAATACGTGAAATATTTAGAACATCTGTTATCTCACATCACCTAATAAGTATTGAGTTATCACTAGCGAGCTAATATCCCTGTCAAAATAGTTCAAGGATAGCTAGGCTGTGTGTTTCAAGATTATACTTAGACATATGGTCAACACAATTATGTGTGTGGCCTCGGGTTAGATGACTTAATAGTCTCCATTCTAACACTAAGCATGTGGCTGGTCTATTTCACCTTTTCCTCACATTGAACAGTAGATTATTAAAGCCATTTAAGTAGCCATGTGACAGGTCATGCTTAGGTTCTGTTTTAAGGGTTTTTAGTCCAAGAGTTGGAGCTTAAGATGGTCTCATGCAGCCCAGGCCGGGGTTGACCTGGTTATGTAGATGGCAGTGTACCAACACCCCAATAAACTTTCTTAAACTAAAATGTGAGGAGTCCCACATTTTACGTGTACTCAGCCAGCTCCTGTGAGCCCCAAGCAGCTCTGGTTTTAACAGGCACTCATTCCAGAGATTCTGGTTCACATGGGCTATGGGACACTGCAAAATGCTAGGCTGAGCATACCAAGGTAAGTTTCTCCCAGCTGTAACAGGTATATGGAGTAACCAAAAGAATGAGGCAAGAAACTACCACAAAACTGGACAGTCCTACAGAATGTGTTCTAAACAGTGGAGTTTTTTTCCTCTAAAACCATAGGATAGAAGTGATTGCAATTTATAAGTGAATTACGTGGACCCAGAAGCCCCATAGTTTGGTAAGAAAAACCTTAGTGGGGGGATGGGGAGGAGGCACTGAAATATAGCTCAGTGGTGGAGGGCTTAGAACTGCAGTCAATCCAAGAACTACAAGACAGCCACCATAAAACCTGTGGGGCCAGGCATGGTGGTACTTGGAAGATTGCCATGAGTTCAAGTTGTTCAAGACCAGAACTGGCCATGAAACCAGACTCTCTGTTAGAAACGTTCGAGCTGGGCATAGTGATACAAACCTTTAGTCCCAGCACTCTGGATACAGAGGCAGGCAGATCTCTGAGTTCAAGTCCAGCTTGGTCTACAGAGAGAGTTTCAGGATAGCCAAGGCTACATGCAGAAACCCAGACTTCAAAAACAGAAAAGAAAAATTAGAAATACAATAGAGCTGGGCAATGGTGGTGCACACCTTTAATCCCAGCACTTGGAAAACAGAGTAAGGCAGATCTCTGTGAGTTCAAGACCAGCCTGGGCTACAGAGTGAGTCCAAGAGCAACCAAGGCTACACAGAGAAACCCTGTCTCAAAAATAAATAAATAAATAAATACTATGGAATGTTCCTTTTAACCTTAGAAGTTGCTTCATTTGTCCTGGGTTAATAAGGAACTAAGATAATTTTTTTTAATTATTTTATTGGTGGTTTAGCCTGTATGTATATCTGTGTGAGGGTGCTGGATCCTGGAGTTACAGACAGTTGTAAGCTGCTATATGGGTGCTGGGAATTGAACCCAGGTCCTCTAGAAGAGCAGTCAGTGCTCTTAACCACTGAGCCATCTCTCTAGCCCTGGAACTAAGATAATTTTACAGTTTGGTAGATGAGGTGATGAATAATAAATGTATTAATATTAGTACCTAGAATTATTTATATTAAGTGACCACTTGTAGACAGTTTTATTTCTTTTTTTTAATTTATTATGCATACAATTGTCTGTCTGTGTGTATGTCTACAGGCCAGAAGAGGCACCAGACCTCACTACAGATGGTTGTGAGCCACCATGTGGTTGCCGGGAATTGAACTCAGGACCTTTGGAAGAGCAGGCAATGCTCTTAACCACTGAGCCATCTCTCCAGCCCCGACAGTTTTATTTCTATTGTACTTAGTATACCTTAAAAATAGGAATAAAAGTCAAATTATTTTTTAAATCCCAAGACTTTTGGTATACTTTTAGGAGTCTGAGAACTACTTAAATCTTTTTGTGCATTACAAAATAGAAAAATTAATAAAAATGTCAATTTTGGGAGCAAACATAAATAAAAGTGATTAACCACTTAAAAAAGATTTTGTTGGGCCTCCCTTGAGAAGGCAGGATAAACCTTTCTAGGTAGAGATGTGAGAAAAGCTGTGTATCCATTGGTGCAAAATGCTGGTAGAAAATTGGGAGTAGGGATAGCAACCTGAGGAATGCCAAGTATGCCGGGGAAAAGCAAGAATGTGAAGCAAGAGCCGGCGGTGGTGGCGCACGCCTTTAATGCCAGCACTCGGGAGGCAGAGGCAGGCGGATCTCTGTGAGTTCGAGGCCAGCCTGGTATACAAGAGCTAGTTCCAGGACAGGAACCAAAAAACCTACAGAGAAACCCTGTCTTGAAATTTAAAAAAAAAAAAAGAATGTGAAGCAAGGTAGGAGGTAAAACTGGAAAGGTAAGAAGCATTATATCACACACACACCTTTACAAGCTGCTTAAGGAGCTAAGGTTATATTCCTGATAGGGAGAAGGCAACCAAGGTCTCCTGAAAAGTAAGCTGGCTCTATGGAACAGAGGAACTGGAATAGACTAAAGCCAGAGGCAGGGAAACTAGCTATTTAAGTACTTCACATCAATGCTGGCATGTAACGATTTAAACTAAAGCACAGAACAAATGAAACCAGAGAGAAATTCAGAGGTGGCAGTGGAAAGCATCAGAATTAAAGCAAGATGAAGTTACCAACCAACCATACAGCCTCGGCAGCCTTAAGGGGTTGACCGAGAGGCCTGCCATGAATTCCAGTCTGGCCTTTGTACATAGGGTAAAATCTACCACCTCCCACCCTAAAATATACGAAACACTATGCACAAAATATGGAAAGGTTATATACGGCAGAGCTCTGAATTCTACAGAATTCTCTTCTCCACAGAATAAACAAGGAAGACAGTTTTACTGCTAATATGATCTTCATAAAAGATACAAGCCAGGTGGTCATGATAGTGCACACCTTTAATCCCAGCACTTGAGAGGGAGAGGCACAAGGATCTCTGAGTTTGAGGCCAGCCTGCTGGCCTACAGAGTAAGTTCCAGGACAGCCAGAGCTACACAGGGAAACCCTGTCTTTAAAAAAAAAAAGAAAGAAAAAGAAAACAGGAAGGAAGAAATATCAAATATAATCAAACTAACAATTCATGTTTTATTTTTAGTATAAAATTAATATTGACTGGTCATGGGCACATCTATAATTCCAGCATTGGATGTAGTCAGATACTGCTCTTTCATTCCCTGCTACCCAGGCCTGAATAATCACACAGAAATTATATTAATTACAACACTGCTTGGCCAACAGTCTAGGCATATTACTTACTAGCTATTTTTTTATTTTTGGGACAGGGTTTCTCTGTAGCTTTTGGAGCCTGTCCTGGAACTAGCTCTTGTAGACCAGAATGGTCTCGAACTCACAGAGATCCATCAGCCTCTACCTCCCGAGTGCTGGGATTAAAGGCGTGTGCCACCACTGCCCGGCTCCTACCTAGCTCTTATATCTTAACCCATGTCTATTAATCTATGTATCACCACAAGGCTGTGGTTTACCAGGGAAGGTTCTGTTCTGGAGTCTACGTGGCGTCTCCCTGACTCCACCTACTCTCAATATCTCTGAGAGGATTTCACGCCTGGCTTTCTGCCCTGCCATGGACCAAAACAGCTTCTTTATTAATCAATGGTAATAAACCATACTCACAGTATAAGCATACAGAGAAGAGTCCCACATATTTGGAGTCTGAGGAAGGAAGGTTACCAGAACTTTGAGGCCAGCCTGGGCTAAATAGTGTGTTTCAGGCCAGCCAGGGTTACATAGTGAGGGCACTTCTCAGAAAGTTTTTTTCTTGTTGCTTTTTGTTTTGTTTTTCCAGACAGAGTTTCTCTGTAGTTTTGGAGCCTGTCCTGGACTCTGTAGATCAGGCTGGCCTCAAACTCACAGAGATCTGCCTATCTCTGCCTCCCAATTGCTGGGATTAAAGACATGCGCCACCATCACCTGGCTCAAAAAGTTTTTAAAAACATTAAAAGGTAACATACCTTTTAAAAACTTTTAGACTGGCAAATACAAAAACATAGGAACATACACACCCATGTTTCTACCACCCAAAGAACACTGCCATTAACACTTAAGAAAATGTACAACAAATGACAGGAAACACAATTATTTAATATTTTTAGCTAATGTTTAAGAAGAATAAAGTTAGTGGGAGCCATCAAAATCTAGTAGTTCAGAAGTAAAGAACTAGATGTAGTTGTTATTTTCAGATAGGGCCTCGTGTAGCCCTGACCAGTTTCAAACCCTCTAAGCAGCCCAGCTGGTCTTGAGCTAAACTTCCTTTCTCTCCCTCCTGAATGCTGGGATTCCAGGCATATGCTACCACACTCCAGAAAGAACTGAGTTCTCCAGAGCTCTCAGATTTGAGACATACTGACACAAATTTCCACATTAAAATAAGTTTAACACACAGTAGTAAACTGACTATATTATTTTCAGATAAGACACTTTCAAATTACCACATTACGTCAAACCGATGAGTCAAGAAAATGATTGTTTTAGAATCACAAGTGCACACCTTTAATTCCTCAGAAGCAGAGGCAGGTGGAGCTCTGAGAGTTCAGGGCCAACTTGGTCTACATAGCAAGTTCCAGGACATCCAGGACTACGTAGTAGAGGGATCTTGTCTCAAAAAACAAATAAATAAAATAACAATAATAATATGCAATACAGGGAGATGTAAAATCATAATTTATAATTAACCCGAAAATGTTGCTAACTTGAAGACTTGAATTTTCTCTTAAATAAAATATCTCCTCTTTGATTTTTAACATAAAAATAGAATAATTTATGTATTATACTAAAAAGGATAATCATCTCTTCTCAAGTGCTGAGTTGTCTTACAGCAGAAAGAAGCTTATACTAAAAATACATGATCATCCATGGCATTAATCTCTACAAGGCTTTATACACTGTATTATAAATATCTATCCTTGAAATCACCAGAGCTTTCGAAACTCAAACATGGATGACTAAAACTTCAAACCAAATCGAAAGGCTCCTTCTGCTTTGTTTCACATGAAAACAGAGCTGGAGTCTTAATTAAGAAAAACCTTGTCGTTTTTTCTTAAAAGTCCAGGGAGATGTTCTGTTCACTTTCCAGAAGGAACATGTTCAAGCTTGTTTTTATCATCTTGGCCTCTGTAATTGTGTCAAGCAGCTGAATCAGCCCATTACGTAGCTCACTAACGCTAATGCATAGCTGTGATTCTATTATTGATCAAAAAAACTAAAAGCATATGAAAATTGGGAACTTGGAGTGCCATCGACCTTTTTTTTCAGACACAAAGTTCATAAGTCGTCCTATACAGTTTAGCAGACTCATATTTCAGCTGATTTCGTGTATTCATTATGCTGTCATTTAATTAGTGGTAGCAAAACATAAATAGAGTAGCTATTAAAAGCCGAGAAGCACAGACACCAATTCGCTGAAGGACTCCTCGGCATGTGCTGTTTCTGTAGCTATGACATCTTGGCTTACCAAGGAGAAAGCTGGAGTTTAGACTAGACAGAATTTCTTCTCTTGCTTTATGGAGGGGGTAACAAACAACACACAAGAGACTGTCACCTGCCATTCCCTCACCCAGGAGATGTAGTTCATCTTAACGATTTGTGAAGCCGGGCGGTGGTGGCGCACACCTTTAATCCCAGCACTTGGGAGGCAGAGGCCCGCGGATCTCTGTGAGTTCGAGACCAGCCTGGTCTACAAGAGCTAGTTCCAGGACAGGCTCCAAAACCACAGAGAAACCCTGTCTCAAAAAAACCAAAAATAAATAAATAAATAAATAAATAACGATTTGTGAAACGTCTGCTCTTCTTCTACCTCATGCTTAAATCCCAGGTATATGCTATCATAGCTAGGCTCCCACTAGACGGAAACATTGCCGGGCACCTTTAGGACTGGATCTGACAAGAATATGATTCGTAGGAGTTTCTACATGAAAAATCAAGAGTACCAGTTAAAGTACAGACCTTGGGTTTTCTTCTTTAACAGAATTTTGAAATTCCTAAGAGACAAAATGTCTTTTTTGTTTTAAATCAAGATTCCCACCCTCATCGAAAGATTCAAATGAGCTAGGTTATACTATTTCATGCATTCAAAAGGGCCTGGATCAGGAGGATTATGAGTTTGTGACCAACCCTGTGCTCACTCCCAACCCCACCCAAGCCTTATTTTTTTTTTTTTTTGGTTTTTTCGAGACAGGGTTTCTCTGTGGCTTTGGAGCCTGTCCTGGAACTAGCTCTGTAGACCAGGCTGGTCTCGAACTCACAGAGATCCGCCTGCCTCTGCCTCCCGAGTGCTGGGATTAAAGGCGTGCGCCACCACTGCCCGGCCCAAGCCTTATTTTTAATTAAAAAAAAAAACACTCAACAAGGGGCTGAAGGAATATAATCTTCAGTTAGATGCTTGCTGTGCCAGGCAGTGATGGTGCATGCCTTTAATCCCTCAGGAGGTAGAGACAAGCAAATCTCTGTGAGTTCTAGACCAGCCTGGTCTACAGAGCAAGTTTCAGAACAACAAGGGTTACACAGAGAAACCTTATCTGGAAAACAAACAAACAAACAAACAAACAAGCAAAAAAGTGCTTGCTGCTATTGCCTAGGACAGGCAGATGCCTATACTCAGGTTGGGAAGACCACAACCGCCTGTGGCTCCAGCTCCAGGGACTCTAACATTGCCTCTGGCTCTTGGGTACACTGAGTCTACACAAACACAGATACAGTATGAAAATAAATTAAGTAAATAAATAATGCACCTTGAAAAAGAACACTCCCAGGATAACCAAAGATGAGAATTCCTCCCAACTCAGCTTGCTTTGGATTTTTAAATTTATTTATTCATTCATTCATTTATTTATTTATTTATTTATTATGTACACAGTGTTCCGCCTGCATGTATGCCTGTAAGACAGGAAAGGGACCAGATCTCATTACAGATGTTTGTGAGACCACTGTGTAGTCAACTGGGAACTGAACCCAGGACCTCTGAAAGAGCAGCAAGTGCTCTTAACCTCTGAGCCATCTCTCTGTGCATGATTTTCTTTTCTTTTAAGTTACATTTTGTTGCTGCTGGTGGTGGTGCAGGCCTTTAATCCCAGCACTCAGGAATCAGAGGCAGACGGATCTTTGTGAGTTAGAGGCCAGCCTTGTTTAGGAAGTTAGTTTTAGGATAGCCAAGGTTACCAAGAGACAGTCTGTCTAGAAAAAACAAAAAGTTACCTGGTGTTAGCTAGGCAAGAACTACATCTGTAAACTGAGCACTCTGGAGGTAAGCAGATCTCTGTGAGTTCAAAACAAAAAACCAAACCAAACCAAACAAACAACAAAAAAAAGGAGGGGGAATAAAAGTAACACACTGTTTTGTCAAAATAAGGACACACAGCTAGCAATTATTCGATCTTGTGTTCAACCATGTTGTAAAGGATTTATTTACTCTTCTTATTTAACCTTTTCAACATCTCTATAAATAATTTTATAGAAGAGGTCAAATAACTTAGGCAGAAACGTAAAGCTTCTAGTTAATTTTCTTTTTTTTTTTTTTTTTTTTTGTTTTTTTTGGTTTTTCGAGACAGGGTTTCTCTGCGGCTTTGGAGCCTGTCCTGGAACTAGCTCTGTAGACCAGGCTGGTCTCGAACTCACAGAGATCCGCCTGCCTCTGCCTCCCGAGTGCTGGGATTAAAGGCGTGCGCCACCACCGCCCGGCTCTAGTTAATTTTCTAAGGGTGTTTAGAGTTAGCTTTCTGTAATGTAAACACTTCCTTTTTAAATGTTTATTTTAAAAAAAACTTGGCCGGGCGACGGTGGCGCACGCCTTTAATCCCAGCACTCGGGAGGCAGAGGTAGGCGGATCTCTGTGAGTTCGAGACCAGCCTAGTCTACAGAGCTAGTTCCAGGACAGGCTCCAAAGCCACAGAGAAACCCTGTCTCGAAAAACCAAAAACCAAAAAAAAAAAAAACAAAAAAACAAAAAAAAAAACTTGAAATCTGGCATTAGAAGTCCCATGAGACTTCTAGTGGTAACTCAAGAGCCATTTGGAGAATAACAAAGATTTTCTCTCTGAAAGTTTAACTTCCTTTGCGTGGGGGGGGGGGGGGCGGGGAGACAAAATGTACAAATCGTCAAGACAGTGATTTCTAATTGAGCCCATACAAATTCTAAGCCGGCATTTTGCGAGTCAAAAGTTAATCAGCAAGCAACCCACAATAAATAAGAGTGACAGCTCGTCACGCCTGTAAATGCCACCCTTTGGAGTTGAGGCAGGCATTTCAAAGGGAACCTAGCCTGCGCTTCCAGTGAGCCCTCCCATCCCCTCAAACAAAACACAAGGAATTTTCTTTTGCGAGGTAAAGTTTACTTTGGGCACTTACTGATGCAAATATCTGAAATAAAATAACAGTACCCAATTTACTAACAAAACACAAACACTAAGAAAGGGGAAACTGTAATAGACAAGTATGCTATAAATTTTGAATTACCTGGTTTAACCCACCCATGCGCTCCTGGAGTTCTGAGAAACCGGGGATCAAAGTAAAAGCAAATCCACTGTTTCTAAATCGCCCTCATGAAAAAGAAAACTGGTGGGAAGAATATCGTCTCCTAGTTTATAGTATATAAAGTTCTTGAATCAAAACCATGAATCAACGGTTGAAGTTCTAGTGTTTGAACAGCAAAGCGCTGGCCTTTCAGCCCAGATCTCTGTGCCTCTCACTACCCCTCAAGTTGGCGGTCGCACACAGAAAACGCCGCCCGGCTCGAGCGCCGCACACGACCCGCAGGGTCGAACCGGGCGGCGGAGGACCAGGCCCCGCACACCGTCGGCTCCGGGAACCGGGAGGGATCCGTGCGCGGGAGCGGAGCCGGAGGGGCGGGGCGGGGCGGCGGCGGAGGACGCTGCCCCCTAGGGGCGCCGAGTCGCGGCGGGGGGCGGCGAGAGGGGCGGAGGCCGGAGGCGGTGCTGGGCAGGCCGAGCCGTCGGGCGGGGCGGTCCTCGGCTGGCTGGGCCCCGGCGGGGCGGGCAGAACACCGAGCCCGAGCGGCGGCGGCGAACGGCGGCGCCGGCGCGGGCACGACGGAGCGCGGGATCCTCGCCGTGAGCCTCTGGCTCGGGCCTGGCGAGGCGGCGTCACCGCGAAGCCAGCGGCGAGATGGCTGAGTCCCCGCCGCCCGGCGCGGCCGCTCAAAGTTGCGGCGAGGACCCGGAGAGGGGCGGGGAGCGGCGATCGGAGGAGCCCGAGGAACCGCGCGGTGCTGCCGCCCGCGGCACTGACCGGGAGGACGAGGCGGGGCCCTCAGAGCCGGACTCGCCGGTGGCCGCCCCCTTCTTCCTGCTGTACCCAGGCGATGGAGGCGCGGGCTTCGCGGCGCGGCCCCCGCCGCAGCGCGCCTGGAGGACCCCGCCGTCGCCCGGCTCCCCGCTGCCCTTCCTGCTTCTGAGCTACCCGAGCGGCGGCAGCGGCGGCAAGCACCGTGAGTGTTGGGGACGGGGACGCGGCGGCGACCGGCTCAGCAGAGCCCCGCCTCTCGCCGGGCTCCGAAGCCGCGCGGGCTGGGGCTGGTGGGGGTCCGCGCGCGGGGACGGGGGCTGTGGCTGTGCCCCTCGATGGCGGTGTCCCCTCGGTGGGATCCACCTCTCGTCTCGCCCAGGCCTCGCTCCCCCTCGGCCTCCACGTGCTGGGACCGAGGCGTCCCCTGGCGCCGGCCGGCGGCGCCGCGCACTGGCGCCCTTCCCGGAGGAACCGCGGAGCTGGCGTCCGGGTCCGGCTGATGCGCCCCCGCCGGTTCCCAGCCGCCTTGGCCAAGTAGGTGTGGCTGCCGCGCCAGCGCCCTGCGGCCTCAGCCGGGCGGGCGAGGGAATTTCTAGGAGCGGTCCCCAAACCCATAAGTGAGAGTCGTAACCATCCCCTACCCCACCGCTCAAGTGAGAAGCAAAATGGTTTCGGGGTGCGCGAGAGGAAGGGAAGAGAAAGTGTGGCTTGGAAAGGGCACCTCCCAGTGTTGTGTCTTTTGTCAGGAAGATGCTTCCACGCCTTAAAGCCGTGGCCACACTCTAGCCCCCTAAATGCAGTGACTAACACCCCCCCCCCCCCCCCCCCGCCGCCGCCACCACCGATGCTGTTTCGGGCAACAAATGTTTGTTGCTGCTGGCCATGAGCCGGCCTATAAGAATAGGTAATGTGAGGACTGAAGTGTCGGGATGGTTTAAAGAGACAAGACCTTTTTCGATAAGAAAATGTCGCTGATAACTCAAAAGATGCTACTGTAAATGCCAAACACCTTGCTATAGGTAGGAGTTCTGAAAAGGGAGAGAAAGTTGCCTGGGGTAAGTGAAGCTGCCTCTCCCTCCGTATTTTTAAAGCTCTTCGGTGAATTTTTTGATTTGACAGCTCTCTGCAACCAAAAAACTGACTTGGCCTTTTCTGTCTCCCCGTCCAACCCTGTGGAAAAGATAAACATTTGTTGAATGTCTCCTATGCACATGTACCGTGATTATCATGACTTTCAAGTCTCTGTGAGTGTACAGTGCCCCCTTTTCAAATGAGGAAGCTGAAGATCAGACTAAATTACATTATTTGTCCTCAGTAAACCTAAGAGAAACAAACATGGCCCAGATTCCTTCTCTTCCATGACGGTGCTCTTTAACCAAACATCAGATATCCAAAACTGAGATTGTAGTGTACGTCAGGAAGTTAGCAGGATGGAGCTACTGGATTCAGCAAGTGCAAGTCTCCTGATGCCTCTCTGCTTGCCTAAAAAGTGGTCCTAGATTGACCTGGCTGAGTCTTCAAATACCGCATTTTGTTTGAGGTGTGTACTCTAATCTCCAGATAGGAAGAATTCAGGTAGTAGTTGAGTCCTTTTGTATGGCGGAGGAGGTAAATTAAGAATTTTCTCCATGCTGAATACTTTTCATTTTCAAGGAATAGGCTTGCTTTGTGCAGCTGTTCTGTTCCTTTTCTGCGTGTTCTGCTTGTTACAACGGCATCACTGTAGAATGAAGGAGGCACTCTGAGGAGTTCTCCGTGCAGCAACTCTACATGATTTGACATAGATTTTGTTTTCACCTGTTGGCTATTTCCAATTGTAGGGATTATTTTAATTCCTCTTGATTTTGTTTGACTCTTTCTGCTCAGTAAAGATTGACTTTATTTTCAAGTATTTACTTTTAAGTATTATTAGAACTGAGGAGCTAAGTGTGACCATGATAGGAATCAAAGTTTCTGGGGTTGAATCTTGCACGTGCCAAGCAAGCACTCTGCCAGCAAGGTCATGTGTGTGATGTTACACTGTGGTCATGGTACTAGCATGTGGACTGATGTTTTAGCACATAAATGTCTTAGAATTAACTTTTTTTTCTGAAACAGTTCAGGTATAAAAGTTCAGAAGAATACTGAGAAAGCGTGACTCCCCCTCCTCTGCTTGACTAGTTATTGTCTGTTCATTCTAGAAAAGCATCCTGGACTGTGTCTCACTATGTAGCTCTGGCTGTCCCGAAACTCTTTTTGTAGACCAGGCTGGCCTCAATCTCACAGTGATCCACCGGCTTCTGACTCCCAAGTGCTGGGATTAAAAGTGTGCACCACTATGCCGTGCTACATACTCCTGAAAAGATTTGTTTTTAATTACACATATGTATGCATGTGTAAGGAAATGCCAGTGCCCACAGGCATTGGATACCCACTGGTGTTACAGACAGCTGTGAGCTGCCAGGGGTGGGTGCTGGGAACCCAACTCGGGTCCTCTGGGACTTCAGTACACTCTTAACCACTTGGCTGTCTCTCTAAACTCTTGAAGAATACTTTATCCAAATTTCAAATTAAAGTACTTCTTTTGAGTTTTGTTTTCACATGGTTTTATTGGTACTTTAGAAACTGTGCAAATGTCAGAAGGGTAAAGGCCTCTGTCTTACCACCAGGACAGCACATGGACTCAAACTCAGCCCCAAATGACTGTACTGTAGCCATGTTTTGCTTAGAACCCTTTCTTTCCCACACTCTTTTTTCTTTGAGAGATATGGTTTTGATAGACAGCCCAGACTAGTTTTGAGCTTGAAGTTGTCTTCTGTCCTTAGCCTCTAAGATGCTGGGATTTGTGAGTGTGTGCCACCATACCCTTAGAACCCAATTTTCACTTCCTGATTTGTGTCCCAAACATATATAAAATGCACTAGCCTTAACATTGTGTTAAGATACTGTTGTTATTTTAGAAACTGTGGCTGTTTTTACATGCCTTTTTTCTTGAGGCGGACTCTCATTTAGCCAGGAATAGCCTCAGCTTTGTTGCGTGATCAAGAGCGGTGTTGATCTCCTGATCCACTTGCCTCTAACTTCCCAATGGGGTCCCATCACCTTTGTTCTGTGCTGATTTCTTATGTTAACCCGAATTCAGAAAGCTGTGTTGTTAAATAGCAGTGTGAACACAAAGAAGTATCCAAACAGAAGAGATAACCTACCCTAAGGTTTTTAGGGTTTATACATTTCGCATAAAATTGTATTGGCTATAGCGTTCATAAAATCAATATGAAAGAGTCAAAAGGTGGCTTCTGATAAGCTACAGTGGATTTTTGTTCCTTTCTGAATAATTTCTTGCTTGTTTGGTTTTTGATACTCAATTTTTTCCCCCTTAAGAGAAGATCTCACTGTGGAGCGCTGTCTAGCCTGGAACTTACTTTGCAGACCAAACTGGCTATGAACTCACAGAGATCTACCTGCCTCTGCCTCCTGAGTGCCAGGATTCAAGGCATGTGCCGCCACGACTGGTTATGCTCTCGTTCCTAAATTTTATCTTCTCTACCATACTTTTGAAAATTAACCTTATAATAACTACAAATAGCACATAGATCCGCTGCCATTGCTTAGATGTTTTATGAGACAAGTGTTGGACATGCCAAGTGCCTTTCTGTTTTGTGGGCCCCAGGACCACCACCCCATCACATTCAATGTCAGATGACACCACACTTTTGAACTGGATTAACTTCCAGGATTTTTTCATAATTTGAGTACATCTACGATCATATTTCATGGTCTTTTTTCCCTCTTGATATATGTGACCTGTGACTTCTGATCAGCTGTCTTGCAGTTAACTTTTAATGCCTTCCTTTTTCTGTTACACCATACAGGTCTTGTTGTGAATAAACAACACACAACACAGAGTTGAAAACTCACTTAAAACATGAGACGGAGAAGGAGGGGGCACGAGGAGCTTTAATTATCAGCTTCACACAGTCTAGAATCACCTGGGAAAAGCCGCTCAGTGGTGGATTATGTAGATGAGGTTGTCACGTGGACATGGATGTGAGGTGTTATCTTTGTTATATTATAGAAGCAAAAAAGACCTTCACATTGTGGGGAACGCCATTATTGGGCAGGGGATCTTGGACTGTGTAAGTATAGAGGCTGCTAAGTATAAGTAGCTCTTGTCTGTGGATGTGACTAATTGCTTCAAATTCCTGCTTTGACTTTCCCACAATGATAGACTTGCCACCTTGCATTGTCAGCCAAGTCAGCCCTTTCTTCCTGGAAGTTGCTTTTGTCGCAGTGTTTCTCCTGAAGCAACAGGAAACAGACATGGTCCAGTGTGCATAGTTGTGAGCGGGCACACACGGAGAGGTCAGAAGACAGCTTTGGGGTATTGGTTCTTTCCTTCTGTTGTGGGTTGCAAGAATCGAACTCAGGGCATCAGGCTTGTACAGGAAGTGTTTTTTTACCTGATGGGCCGTCTTTCTGGCCTAGTTGTTTTAAACTTGGTTTTACAGTTCTTCAGCAGGAGCTTTGTAGATGGCAAGATTGTGTATCAAAAGGCCGACCTCCCTGCCCCCCAAACACACAGCCTCTATCTGTAGTAATCTCTTCTTTTCTGTACACCAAGGTGCCTCAAACTCCGCTCTGCCCGCCTCTGCCTCCCAAGGTCTGGGATTAAAGGCCTGCGCCGCCACTGCCGCCAGTAGTTCTTCTCTCTGTCCAACTTCCAGAGCTATAGCAGATACTTATGTTTAAGGTTGTGCAAGAAAAAGAGCCCACAGCTCTTGTCATTTTTTCCCATTACAGCAGGATACAAACTACGTCTCGCTGTTCATAAAGAAGACACTGTCCGTCCTGTCTTTTGTGTGCCTGTTTGAGACTGAGAAGAGCTAGAAGGGAGAGGGGGGTAAGAATCTCAAAAAAGCCAGTATCACTGTGACTACCCATTTCAAAGACTATCCAGCAGTGAGGACCACGGGTGACTCCTGATAGTTCTGATGATGAGACATGGAGATGAACTTGATTTTCGGGTGTGCACTTGCAAATCCATAATGTGTGCAAGGAACTTCTAGATTTACAAATATGTGTATGGGTGTCCTGCCTGCATGTATGTCTGTACCATGTGTGCGTGTAGAAAAGGACATCAGATCTCTGGAACTGGAGTTACAGATGGTTGTGAGCTGCCATGTCAGTACTGAGAATTGAGCCTGGATCAAAATTGTGAGCAGCATGCAACAGTCCTGAGTTTAATCACCAATGTAGGAAGAAAGAAGCAAAACAAATTATATGGAAGGAAGTATTTTCAGAATTACAAAGCAGGGGCACTTAGAGGGCACTAATAGGATTGTGACCTGTCCATGTCCTTTTCTCTGTGTCTATAGGATGTGCCACAGCTGGCTTCAAACTCAGATCCTCGTACTTCATCCTTCTCAGTACTGGGGTTACAGGTGTGCACTGCTATACCCTGTTTACTGCAGCTGTTTTCTGGATAACTGTGGAAAAATCCTGGCCAGAATGGCATTCCCCTTGGTAAAGCCTATTTAGCAACCCCCTGGCTCGAATCCTTTCCTTTTCTTTTTCTTTTTTCTGAGACAGGGTTTCTCTGTAGCTTTGGAGCCTGTCCTGGAATTAGCTCTCGTAGACCAGGCTAGCCTTGAACTCACAGAGATCCGCCTACCTCTGCCTCCCAAGTGCTGGGACTAAAGGAGTGCGCCACCACCGCCTGACATGGCTCTAATCTTGTTTGGTATCAAGTGGACTGGATGCTCAGCTGATATTGGAAGGACTGGGAATGGGGCAGAGGGGAGAGAGTTTGAAAGAATAGTGTAAGGTCTGTTCAAGGGCATGAAAAGAGATCGGCAGGACTAGAGGCCTGGG
Organism: Microtus pennsylvanicus; assembly: GCF_037038515.1. Classification (NCBI taxonomy): domain Eukaryota; kingdom Metazoa; phylum Chordata; class Mammalia; order Rodentia; family Cricetidae; genus Microtus; species Microtus pennsylvanicus. The sequence continues at coordinate 16,555,900 of NC_134590.1, read as the reverse complement.
AAAGCAGAAGTCATCTAGAATGTAAATCTTCTAACTTTAGAATCTGCTAGGGACTCTCCAGGGTTGTTTCTCTACTTCTGCTGTGTAGGCCCAATACGGGCTTCAACTCTGCTGTCCCTTTTAAATGTTAATACTTGGGAGAATTCTGACCCATCACTCCTCCTTCCTCACAACGCTTTGCTCACGTCTGCTTTTTTCCTGAGTTGCTCTCAGAAACATCTTTACAAATTTGTCCTGAAGAGAATCATGTTTTGTTTAGAGCATTCTCAGAAGCAGAAACACTGTAATGATGGTGGCTGGCCCTACTTACCGCTTGCTCTGTGCCGTGCCAGCACGTTATTTAATTTTAAAGTAGCTAACATTGTTTCCTGTTTGGTAGAGAGAAACGGACAAAGACAGAGGCAGGTGGATCTCTGAATTCAAGGCCAACCTGATCTATACATAGGGAGTTCCAGGCCAGCCAGGGCTGCACAGTGAGACCCTGTCTCGAGAGAGAGGGGGACCCAGAAGGGACAAACAGATGAGTTAATTGGGAAAGGTTTCTTGGTTTCTCTCTGGTGACATAGGACTCCCTGAGGACTTTCTGCTTCTAGAGGCGACGTGGCTCTACCAAGAACCTCTCCTTTCCTTTTTTTTTTTCCATCTAGAATCACGGCCTAGATTGGGTTTGTCTTTTCAGGCAACAGCCCTCTAGAGTTTGTTCTTTACTAAAACCATCTCTGCTATCAGTGAAATCCATAAGTCATAAATTTGATAGAGTAGTTTATGTACGTATGTGTGGCGGGGACTTTGGAACTTCGTGGACACCTGTGGCGCTGCTAGTGTGGTCCTTGTTTTTCTTCAGGCTTTCCAAGTTAACACACTGTTCTTGCCCTGAATCTTGTATACACTGGAAAAGGTACTTTGGGAAGCTGGGGTGGGAGGATGTTAAGAGGAGGCCAGCATGGGCTATATATCAAGACCCTGTCAAAAAGGAAGGGAAGAAAAGAAAAACAACCTGGAATCTTGTTTCTTTTTTTTTTTTTAATTTTTTTATTGATAAAAGGAGAATAAAGAAAAGAAAAAAAAAACAAATTTCCACCTCCTCCCAGCCTCCCATTTCCCTCCCCTCCTCCCACTCTTCTCCCCCTCCTCCCACTCTTCTCCCCCTCCTCCCACCCCTCTCCCCTTCCCCCCACTCCTCTCCCCCTCCCTTTCCAGTCCAAAGAGCTGTCAGGGTTCCCTGCCCTGTGGAAAGTCCTAGGTCCTCCCCCCTCCGTCCATATCTAGGAAGGTGAACATCCAGACTGGCTAGGCTCCCACCAAGCCAGCACATTGCGTAGGATCAAAACCGTGTGCCATTGTCCTTGGCGTCTCATCAGCCCTCATTGTTCGCCATGTTCAGAGAGTCCAGTTTTATCCCATGCTTTTTTTGGTAACAGTCCAGCTGGCCTTGGTGAGCTCCCAGTAGATCATCTCCACTGTCTCAGTGGGTGGGTGCACTCCTCGTGGTCCCGACATCTTTGCTCATGTTATCACTCCTTCTGCTCCTCATTGGGACCTTGGGAGCTCAGTCCAGTGCTCCAGTGTGGGTCTCTGTCTCTATCTCCATCCATCGCCAGATGCAAGTTCTAGGATGATATGCAATATATTCATCAGTATTGCTCTAGGGTAGGGTCATTTCAGGTTCCCTATCCTCAGCTACCCAGGGAACTAACTGGGGACCTCAGCTTGGGCACCTGGGAGCCCCTCTAGGGTCAAGTCTCCTGCCCACCCTAAAGTGGGTCCCTTAACTAAGAATTGTGGTTCCGTGCTCCCCTATCCAACCTTCCTTTATCCCGATCCTCCTGTTTCCCCAAGTCCCCCCTCCTTCCCTTCTACCTTTTCTCTCCCCATCTCCCCTAACCCCCATCCCACCCCACCCCCAAGATCCCACTTTTCTCCCCGGCAATTTTGTCTACTTCCCTTATCCAAGAGGATAACTATATGTTTTTCCTTGGGTTCACCTTCTTACTTAGCTTCTTTAGATTCGCCTTTTGTAGAATCCGTGAACCCTAATTATGGCTAGAAACCAATTATGAGTGAGTACATCCCATGTTCATCTTTTTGGGTCTGGGATACCTCACTCAGGATAGTGTTTTCTATTTCCATCCATTTGCATGCAAAATTCGAGAAGTCATTGTTTTTTACCGCAGCGTAGTACTCTAGTGTGTGTATTGGAATCTTGTTTCTTAAGACGTACGTTTTGTTTGTGTAGAACTGAAAATTTTTCAAGGTTGAAGTGTTTTTTGTTTTTTTTTAAGTGGGAAAATACCATTTTATGTGCAGAGAGTGCTTTGACATTGCATCCCTCCACCAGTAAGCGTCTACTGGCACTGATGTTTGGTAGGTACTGTGTTGAGTAACATCTACACGTTTCTTCTCGTGGGGCTGTACTCTCTGCAATGCTGGTCATTTGGTTTATTTTATGGCTGAGCAAATGGAGGGGAGGGGAGGAGAGATTTCCCAGAGACATTTAATAGTAAGCTGTTGAAGTCTGCATGTGTAAGCCGTTGCTTCCTGCCCTGAGCCATGAAGTCAGCGCTGCATCCCAAGGTGGAAGTTATTTCTGGTCTTATGCTGGTTAATTTTATTAAGTGAAGATGAGACATTGCAGTCCTCCACTGGTATTTGCTTCTGGCAAAATAATAACTCAGCTTCCTGGGTATAATCATTTTATAATCGCTTATTGTCATCTTTGGTTAGTATCTACAAACTGATAATGCACCTACCGAGAATAGAAACCTCAGATTGAAGAATTCTGACAACTCCAGGTAAACGTGGTGGATTTTGGTCATGGGGAAAAAAAGATATTGGAGGAAGGAGTGGACCGTGTGAAATACCCATGCTCTTGGCCCTTCTACCAGTTTTAACACAGTGGAAACTAGTTCGAGTTTTCCTGGTTCTGGATGTGGTCTGCTACTTGTAATAATCATGTCAAGACAGCAGTCAGTAGTGAAATGGGAAGATATTTTTCTTGAGTTGTGAAACCATAAACCCAGAAAGAAGCATTAGGAAACAGAATTTTATGAGCATCTGCAAATTGATTTAGACAGTCATTTTTGTCCAGGGAGTGTTTCGAGACAGGGTTTCTCTGTGTAGCTTTGGAGCCTGTTCTGGAACTCACTCTGTAGACCGGGCTGACCTTGAACTCATAGAGTTCCTCCCTTTGCCCCCCCTCACCCCCACCCCCGCATGTGCCACCCCCGCCCGACCAAACTGACAGTTTTAAAAGAGCCATTATGTGCAGATTAGGAACTGTAGTAAGGAGGCCACTAGTTAGTTCCCAGCTGCTTAGCCCCAAATAATCACACAGAAACTGTGTGACTGGTTTTTTTGTCTATGTGGTTATCTTTTTTTAAATTTTATTGATTTTTACTGAGCTCTACATTTTTCTCTGATCCCCTCCCTGCCTCTCCCCTCCCATTAAACCCTCTCCCAAGGTCCAATGCTCCCAATTTACTCAGGAGATCTTGTCTTTTTCTACTTCCCATGTAGATTAGATATATGTATGTCTCTCTTAGGGTCCTCATAGTTGTCTAGGTTCTCTGGGATTGTGATTTGTAGGCTGGTTCTTTGCTTTATATTTAAAAACCACTTATGAGTGAGTACATGTGATTCTTTCTGGGTCTGGATTACCTCACTCAAAATGATGTTTTCTAGCTCCATCCATTTGCCTACAAAAATCAAGATGTCATTATTTTTTTCTGCTGTGTAGTGCTCCATTGTGTAAATGTACCACAATTTCCTTATCCATTCTTCTGTCAAGGGGCATTTAGGTTGTTTCCAGGTTGACAAACAATGCTGCTATGAACACATGTCCTTGTGGCACGATTGAGCATCCTTTGGATATATACCCAAAAGTGGTATTACTGGGTCTTGAGGAAGGTTGTTTCCTAATTTTCTGAGAAATCGCCACACTGACATCCAAAGGGGCTGTACTAGCTTGCACTCCCACCAGCAATGAAGAAGTGTTCCCTTTACCCTACAACCTCTCTAGCTTAAGTTTTCATCAGTGTTTTTGATCTTGGCCATTCTTACAGGTATAAGATGGAATCTCAGAGTTGAGAAACTGTATTCTTTAAATCACTGCTTGGCCCATTAGCCCTAGCTTCTTATTGGCTAACTCTTACATCTTAATTTAACCCATCTCCATTAATCTGTGCATCACCACGAGGTCATGGCCTACCAGCAAAGTTTCAGCATGTCTGTCTCTGGTGACAGCTCCATGGCTTCTGCCTAACTCCACCTCCCTTTTTCCAGCATTCAGTTTAGTTTTCCCCACCTAGCTCTGCTATAAGCCAAAAGCAGTTCCTTTATTAACCGATATTCACAGCATACAGAAGGGGAATCCCACATCACTCCCCCTTTTCTGTTAAATGAAAAGGAAAGTTTTAACATAGTAAAATTACATATAACAAAGCATATCATCAAGCAAGAGTTACAGTTACAATATTTATATCTACTTTATCTTTTATAATAACTAAAGAAAACTATAACTACCCATTCTTCCACACCATCAAAGACTCCAGAAGGATATAAGATTACCTAAGTAAACAGGAAGTGCATTGTAATCAACTTCCAAAACTCTAGAATTGACATAGAGACATCTTGCTGCCTGGACAGTTACCCAAAGTTCTTTGTACCATTTGGGGCATCCATCTTCAGCCTACAGGCCCATAGTATCCAGCAGACTTTTCCATGAAGCAGGAAATTTCAAAGACAATTCTACCTATATTGGTAGTTTGTCAGTCATTTTCTTCTGTGTCCTGCAGAAGGTCTAGCAGACTCTTTCATGAAGCAGGAACCACGAAGGATCATCTCACCTTTAGGCAAGTTCAGCAGTCATTTCCCTGTGGGTCCTGCATGTCCAGTTGATCAAGCAGTCCAGGCAAGAGCAATTTCTTGCTCAAATGGCTAACCAACTCCATAAGGAGCTTCTTCAATGCCCATCTTCCTCTTGAAGTAGACTGGTACTGCCAGGAGCAGGTGTGTCTCGTTGTCAGGAAATGTCCTATGTTCTTAAAACATTTTAAATGCCATATTCTGAAGGTCTTTGAAAGATTTGAAGTATACCTATCTAACTAAAATATATCTCTATATATCTAGAAAACCTAACTAACATGACTACAAGCTTGATTATTAAAGACGACTCTCTATTAACCTATTTTTTAAATTATTCATTACATTTTTAAATGAGCTGCACAAACACAATACCTTAATAAGAGGAAAAATATACATATAAAAAAATTGACCTTAAATTTGTACCAGCAAACCAAGATCCATAGCAATGCAATCTCTAGAGGAAGGAACTAAAGAAAAACAGGAGGCAGCTAAGTGCAGGAGGAGTGAGAAGTGGAGCTCAGTTGGGAGAGGGCGCAACTCGCATGCAAAAAGCCCTGTGTTCGATCCCTGGCAGCCCATACACCAGCCATGCTATTGTATGCCTGGAACCTCAGAACTCGGCAAGTTCAGGACCATTCTCAGCTACATAGTGAGTTCAAGGCCACCTTGAAATACCTGAGACCCTGTCTCTAGAACATGGAGAGAGGGGGAGCCTGGGCATGTAGTTCAAGTGGTGAAGTGTTTGCCATGCAAGCATGAGAACCTAGTTTTAATCCCCAGATTCCAGGTAAAAAAGCTGGGTGTGGTAGCACCTGCTGTAAGCACTGCTGAGAGAGACAGGAGGATCCCTGGGTCTTTTGTCTAGCCTGTTTGCTGATCTTCAGGACAAAAGAGAGACCCTGTTTCAGACAAGATTAATGGCCCCTTTAGAACAGCACCCAAGGTTGACCTTGGGCCTCCACGCTTCTGTTGTTGTTGTTGGAGCTGAAGCAGTGTAGTACTTACAAGGACAAGGACCTATCAATCCTTGGGCCTATGAAAAATAGTCAGACCTGCAGGGAGACTGAGACAGGTGAATTCTGGGATTTGCTGACCACAGACAGCCTAGCTTAACTGCTAAGCTCCGGGCCAGTGAGAGACCCTGTTCGGATGAGTGTACATACCACACACACACACACACACACACACACACACGTACATATACACACACACAGTAAATATGCAATGTTGAGTGAAAGACTTAGAAGTTATTTATTATCATGAAACTATTAGAACCAAACTAAATATATTGTTTAGTCTTTCATATATTTGTGATCTTTTTTGTTTGTTTTGTTTTGTTTTGTTTTGTTTTGAGACAGAGTTTCTCTGTGTAACAGCCCTAGCTCTCCTGGAAGTAGCTCTGTAGACCAGTCTGGCTTTGAACTCACAGAGATCTTTTTGCCTCTGCCTCCCAAGTGTTGGGATTAAAGGGTGTGCATCACCACTGCCCGGCATTGTGATCCTGTTTTTAAAGTAAAGAAATATTTTTTCTTTAAAAATAAATAAGGTCTCATATAGCTCACTATGTAAATTTTGGTCTTCCTACTGGGAATTGTATGTCTGTGCTATCACACGTAAGATAATATTACATAAAATCCAGAATATGGTGTCTATATGGAAGGAAAACAAGGACTAGAGATATGGCTCAGCTGATAAGAGCTCTGTTCTTGCAAAGGACCTGGGTTTGGTTCCCAGCACCTACATGGCAGCTTACAACCATCTCTAACTCCAGTTCCTAACATCTGATGCTCCTTTTTGGCCTCCTTGGAAACCAGAAACTAATGTGGTGCACATAACATGAATGCATGCAAGTAAAACACTTGCCCATTGCCGGGCGGTGGTGGCCCACGTCTTAAATCCCAGCACTTGGGAGACAGAGGCAGGCAGATCTCTGTGAATTTGAGGCCAGCCTGGTCTACAACAGCTAATTCCAGGACAGGCTCCAAAGCCACAGAGAAACCCTGTCTTGAAAAACCGAAAACAAAACAAAGATACTTGAGCGAAAATGAACATTTGAAAAGCAAAGGTTGAGTACTGCTCCTATTGCAGTTGGTTTTGAAAAGCAAAGGCAGTTCGGAGGAGCGAGCGTGCATACATACATCCTTGTAAATTGTTGGTCCGTTTCTCCAGCTGAGCCATGGTTTCATAGATGATGGTTAATGCTTTGCAGAATTAAAATTGTACAGTGACGCGATTCTTTAAAAGCCTGCAGGGCTCATTTTAGAAGACGACTTCCCTTCATTATCTTCTCCCTGGATCTGGATGGATCATATTATTTTTTCCTTTTTTTGGTTTTTTTGAGACAGGGTTTTCTCTGTGTAGCCCTGGCTGTCCTGGAAGTCACTTTGCAGACCAGGCTGACCTCGAACCAACAGAGATCGACTTGTCTCTGCCTCCCGAATGCTGGGGTTAAAGGCATGCACCACCACTCCTGGCAGCATTACATGTTCTTAACCTAGAGGTCTACCCGAGCAAAGAGTACACATTGAGGTGGTTTCTAGCTGTCACAGTGTCTCCCCAGGTGACAGCAGAGGGAACCAATGAGGCATCCATCATAGTTCCGGGGGCGGGGTTAGCCCTCGCCACCACAGAACAGGAAAAATGTGAGGGTTTCGGTTCTCCCTCTCTCAGAAGCTTTCCACTTATGACGTGTTTCTGAGCTAAGTGTGGAAGCCTAGGGAAAGGGAGGCCAGCAGAGCTGGTTTGTGAGACTTCAGAGTATGAACTGAAAAGGCTGATTTTTAAAAGGTTCTCTTCAGATCAGGGACTGGACACTCATGTGTAGGATCTTTGGAAGGACCCTGCCTGAGTGCTGAAGTTGCAGAATGTTAAAGAAAACAGCTTGGGGGCTTCACCTAGGTGACCCGAGCATTGTGGAGGAGCAGACGGCAGATCAGCCACCTGGCCTTTACGTGATCCTGGGCCAGTTCCTTGTGTGTATGAGGACACACGAGTGTCGGCTCTGCAGCGTGCTTAGGACAACGCCGTGTGGCATTTTATAAGCACCTAACAGAAAACAGAAATTCCGTGAATGAAGTCATTACCTTGATGAGAGTTTTTCCATGCTGCACAACAGGGGCCTTGGACCTAACAAGTCAGTCTTTGTCTCGTAGCCACATCTGAGTGCGGGCCGCAGTCTACTAGGAATGTAACTTCCACCCAAGATGTGTGTCTTGTTTGCTTTGAATCACTCAGTGTAGAAAATCCAAGCTGTATAAGCAGGTAGAGCACAATCCATAGTGGTTTGGGTTCCACGCCTTCGCCCTTCTCACAGCCACCTCGAAAATACATACAGTTATTGACAAATAGGTTCAAATGAGGAAAACAGTCCAATGTAGCCCATAGTTAGTATATACAGGAGAAAAGGGTAATGCTTTTTGTGATGCTGGGGACAGAACTTAGTGCATGCCAGGGCAGTAACTCTACCAATACTAAACCGTTCAGAAGTCCAGATTGCATGTCTTACCGATGGCTTAATGTTTTCCTTTTATGTGACGACAGTGATGTATTTATGTATTAGTAAAGACCATGTATAAAACAGCACTTTGAAATACTTCGAAGTGTTTTTGTTAACTTCTATAAGTTGTGCTGTTTTAGAATAATTTCATTGCTTATGTACAATGGGTGATTGTGATGATGACTCAGTGGCCTTTATCTGATGGGCAGGTGTAACTACGCTGAAGGTAAGGGTGCTCTTACCAGATGCTGTTGTTTTTTAAATCACTCCAATCCTGCCACAGACTGACAGATAGGGCAAACTAATGGATTTTTCTCTCCTAGCCAAAGCTGTAGTCGCAGTGGGTTCTCTCTCTGTGTCCTCTGGCTGAGTAGAATGGGATTGGGAGGGGTCAGAGGGATCTTAGCCAAGCTTCTTGCTCAATAACCAAACATTCCTGCTGTGCTGTCTTCATCAGCCTGGATCCCTTTCATGGTTAGTAAGGTTACCTGGTTGGTGAAAAGATCGTAGTTTGTGACCAGTCTGAACTAGTTCAGTATTTGTCCATTAGCATGATTCCTGTTTGGGGGTTCACTTTCTGCAGCTCCTCTGTAGTCTGAAAACATTAAGGTTAAAATTCCAGAACTCTGCAGCTTCATTACTTTTAAATTACACTCCATTCTAAAGAATGTTATGAGATCTTACCTCTTTCTGCTCCTAGCTCAAAGCATGGATCTCTTTGGTGTATTTACCCTGGAGGTGCTCCCCTCCTGTTCTCATTGTGCTGTCATCTGACACTATGTCACAATGCCTCCATAACCCACCACAGCGGGCCATGCTACCATCTCCTCTCCTTGCAAGAAGAGACGGGAGTTCAGGAAATAAGGTGTGTGTATGTGTGTACGCACACACACTTGAGCATGTGGAGGCCCCAGGATATGTTGTTCCACGGGACAGCTCCTCCTTGGTTTTTGAGACAATCTCTCATTGGCCTGGAGTTCAGCCATTAGGCTAGGCTGGCTGCCCAGCAAGCCCCAGGAACGCACCTGTCTCTGTCTGCCTCGAGCTGCGCCCCCAGGCCCAACTGCTTTACTTGGTCCCTGGGGATTGAGTTCCGGTCTTCAACCTCCCTTGACAAGCCCCTTCCTGACTGAATCATATCTACAGCACAGCAAGATTTTTTAGGGGCTGGAAACGTAGTTGAGTTGGTCGAATGCTTTCCTAGCATTGCACAATGTTCTGGAATTGATCTTCAGAACAGTATAAACCACTTGTAGCAGCAAAACCTGTCATTTTAGCACTTGGGAGGTATGAGCAAGGAGATCAACTGTTTCATCCTCAGCTATATAGGGAATTCAAGGCCAGCCTGTACCACACAATTCCTGTCTCAAGGAAAAAGGAGGGAAAGGTTATTTTCAACAGGCCACATTCATTTAACCTTTACTGTGATATTTTAATAATTCTGTTTTATAATTAGATATTGATTTCTTTGGTTTTGTTTGTTTGTTTGTTTGTTTTTCAAGACTAGGTTTCTCTGTATAGCCCTGGCTGTTCTGGAATTCCCTCTGTAGATGATGCTGGCCCTGAACTTGGGTATCCACCTGTCAATGCCTCCTGAGTACTATAATTAAAGGCATGTATGCTCAGCAGTTATTAATCTCTTCTTACTCTACCTAATTTATAAATTGAGCAGTCATATGTATGTACAGTATAAGAAAACAACTATCATTGGTTTCAGACATCTGGAAAACATGGAATGCACCCTGCAGATAGTGGGAGAGTCTATATTGGACCCTAGACAAACAAGAGCATCCAAAGTTATTATGTATTTGTTGTCCTGTGTTTTCAACTATGTCATTGACCTGGAGCCTTTTCTTCCCCCACTTTCCTCCTCACCCATCACTTTTTTGAGACAGAATCTCATGTGGCCTAGTCTGGGCTGGTGTCAAAATTGCTATATGGCTAAATATAAATTTGTTATATGAGCGCTAGAATTACAAGCATGTGCCATTCCCCATGCCTGACTGGATTGGGTTTCTTTTTGAGATAAGGTCTCTCTCTATATAGCCCTGGCTGTCTGGGTTAGACTTCTTTTCTTTTTAAAATAATTTTTCTTTATTTATGTGCATTGGCGTTTTGTCTGCGTGTATGAGGGTATCAGTTACAGACACTTGTGAGCTGCCTGTGGGTGCTAGGAATTGAACCTGGGTCCTCCGGAAGAGCACTCAGTGCTCTCAACCACTGAGCCACCTCTCCAGCCCTGGGTTAGATTTCTCAAAGAGATATTTTTCTCCTTTAAACTGAAACCCTTAAATGGGGGTTGGAAGGTGTCTTTGGTCACTAAAATATTTTAAAAGTGTTGCTCTTGCCTCTTAGGTAGCTCAGAAAGCTACTTCCTGACTTTGTGTGGTCAGGGCATGATTAGTAACACAATTGAATTGCACACATATTGACTGATTTCAGAATGTGTCTAGTTCATTCCAGGAAAGGGAGATTTTTAAACTATAACACTGTTTTAATCTCTCTTTAGAAACACACTTCATATTTATAGCAGACACTTAGTTAATATAGCAAAAGGAAAAGGAGCTGCCATTGATCAGGAAGGATTTTATTTTTTTAGCTTTAAGATTGTGTGTGTGTGTGTGTGTGTGTTTTACTGTCTTAAAAAGTATTTTATAAAACCAAATTATAAATGCCTAAGAATAAGATACCTTAGAAAACCTGTTTTAGCTATTCATAAAATGTCATCGTTTGCCGGGTGGTGGAGGCTCCTGTCTTTAACCCCAGCACTCAGGAGGCTGAGGCAGGCAGATCTATGTAAGTTCAGGACCAGCCTGGTCTACAGAGTGAATTCCAGGTCAGCCAGGGCTACACAGAGAAACCCTGTTTTGAGGGGAGGGGAAGAAAAAAGTCACCTTTTTTGTAGTAAAGAATTTCAATAACAATGTACAAGGGGAGAAGTAAATCAAGTGCTTAGTAAATTATTCTGATTGCTTCTTATCACAGAGCATTATCTAATATTGCTCTGCTTTCCTGCCCTTCTGCTCAAGAGAGTCGAGAATTGATGAGGATCTGTGCATTGTGTTAGGTCTGATCATAGTTTGACTAGCACAGTCTGGAAGTGGGCTGTGCAGGATGAGAGAAGCAGCCTAATTGCTCTTCCTGCATCAGCAGCATCTATAAAGCATCCTGGGAATTGCTCGCCCAGCGCTCTCTCGGAGCAGCTGGTCACATGAGCCTGAATTTTCAGTTCAGTTCATTAGTCAGCCATTTTGGTCAACACCCTGCTTACTGCACACAGCCAATCCTGTTAGAACTCAGCATCCCGGCTCGTCTGAGCAGGTCCTGTAGTGATTTCTGCTGGTCAAATTTTTTTTCAGATAGATTTAAAATATAGGTTGATTTTTTTTGCATTCTTTCTTTTGTATTTTTTTCTGCACAAAGAAGGAGGATTTTTTTATTTATTCATGCTAAGACCAATTTTTGAAAACCAGCTTTATAAGACAGCATTGGGTGTGTAGGATTTTAGCCTATAGATAGCCCGGCTGGAATAAAGGGAAAGGAAGATAAAGGAGAGGACGCTGGGAGAAGACGGACACCATCTAATTTTGCTAACTGTTAGGAATTGCCAGTAAAAAAAGATAGTATAGAATTGTTTACTTTGAGCAGTTTGCTCTACAAGGAATTTTTTTTTCCTCTTCCTTTTTTTTTTTTTCCCCAACATCTCCTATTCCAATTTCTAAAAGCTTTGTTTTAAGAGCTTGGGATTTGGTTTTTTTTTTTTTTGGGGTCTGAGGTCTTATTTATTTGTGTGTGTGTTGTGTGTGTGTGTTGTGGTCCCAGCTGAGTCATCATGTCGGCCCTGACGCCTCCGACTGACATGCCAACCCCCACCACTGACAAGATCACACAGGCTGCCATGGAGACCATCTACCTTTGCAAATTCCGAGTGTCAATGGATGGAGAATGGCTCTGCCTGCGAGAGCTGGATGACATCTCCCTTACACCTGACCCAGAGCCTACCCATGAAGGTACGGTCAGACCCCAGCTGTTAGCACCGCTCAGCAGCGGCCTCATTGTCTCGGGCGGGAGGGTCAGAGGAGGGGAGAAGCCCCTCTTGGCTTTTCTTATTATCTAGGGCTCAGCTTCCCTGCACCCCCGCCCCGCCCCTGTGTCTGCTTACTGGGGAAAGGATTTTTTCCCTCCCCCCTGAGGTCTCCTTTCTGCACATGCTTGTGTTCTGTTATAGTTCTTTGTCTGAAAGCCCTTCAAAGGGAACAGTTGAGGTGATTTAAACATCGGTTGCTAACAGATAGGGAAAGATCTATCAATTGTGTTCCTTCTTTAAAATACTATCGAGATTAGTGATTTCTAACAGTAAATTAAGAAAGCACAATTGTAGTTACAGGCTATAACAAATTCAGTGGAAAAGCCAGAGGAGTGTTCTGTCAACTGGATATTGTGAAACAGGCGATGGCACCCGGAAAACATGCGAGAAAGTTGCTCTTTTAAATAGTATTAAGTGGGGAAGCAGTTTTCAATTCAGTGCTTAGGGATGCGGCCTCTTAACAAAAGCCTCTCTTGACAAGGCTAAGCATTATTAGTAAGGCCGTTCCTGTGGGGTTTTGTACATGTATATACACATGTGTATATACATATGTGCATGTATATGTATCCACACACAGACTTATTTGCCTATCTTTACAGTTGCAACTAATCTTGTAAGGTGTATTTTAGCTTATACGCCTTAATTTCCCTGATACCAAGCTGCTGCAAAAATAATGGCTTCTTAACTATGTTATTCTTCAAAAAACAAAAATGAAAAGATTAGCTTGAACAAGAAATCCTTTATGAATGCCGGCCGGGTACTTAGGCATATCTGCAGGACAGGTGCACTGCACATAGCAAGTTGGAGTTAGGAAAAGTGATTCCACGCCTTTGACCTTGGGTTGCAATTTTATCCTGATTCAGATTACTCTACTGTGTGTGGTGAGGATTTCTTTTTTCCAGTCAGATTGAGCCTTGAGAAAGTTTAAGAGTTAAGATCGTAAAACAAAAGCTGTCACTTTGTATGTTTCTTCCTAACAATGTTTTAGTAGTTTTAAAGATGTTTGGCATCTGTTAAGTTGATTCTGTCAGTTGAACAGCTTCCTTTAGTTATGTTTCAAAATGTGCGCAAGGGTTGGAGGCCATCAGCTAAAACTCTGTACAATGCTGGTACTGTTTACACACCCTCCAATGTTTTACCAGTCTTTACTAAAGAAAAGTACCAAGAAGTCTTTTAGCTAGTGCTCTTGACGTATTTGGTTTGAGAGTCCCCATTCATTTTGAAAGTCATACTATGAAATATTACCCTAATTATAAAACCTAGTTTGTACGTTTCCTAAAGATTCTTTTGAGTATATATTTGCCTCTGTGGTGAACACAACTCTGCTGTTCAGTTTGTTTAAATATTTGTAATAATGCTGTTTGAATTCTTCGTTGAGAAGTGTGTCGCTGCTGACAGCAGCTTTAGTAGTAAGGGACAAAGAATGAGAGGTGCAGACAGACTCTCAGGGCACACCCTTTGATCTAGGAAGACAGGCCCCTAGTCACTTAGAAAGGATGTGAAACTTAATAAGATTCTAACAGTATATTGGGGGCATTTTCCTTAAATTAGGTGAAAGAAACAATTATTTCACATGAATTTTTTTTTTAAGTATAAAGCCAAGGAAACATTTGAATTGTAATGTTCTAGAAAACCAGGAGGTACTCCGTGGGAAGTTTGTTTCTTTGCTCTACTGACTGTGTCTAAACAGCGATTTAGACCCAAGAAATGTCTGCTTTCCTTCTAAAACCCTTGACGACTATTCAATTTAACTGTGTGGTCAGTGGCTGTATGAGTAACTGAGAAACTGGAACTCCTAATGCCTAGTCTGTCTCCTGGTTGATTTATACAGAAAAGATCTGACCACTCAAATCCCAGAGCCCCCTCGATTTCACAAAAGAAAACGGACAAAATCATTCTCTCTGGAGATGACGTGGACTCCAAGTCTTGTTTTCTGAAACAGTTCCTGTCCCTCACTCTGAGGGCACCGTGTAGGAAGGCCCTTCTGCCCACTGCAGTGCCTGGAGAATCAGCGCTTTGATTCCTTCGCTCCATGCTTGTTGGCATTCGAAATGACCCGTCTTTCTTGTGTGTCCTCTCCCCAAAACTAAAAGCTAATCTGGTCAGCATAAAGTATTGAGTCTGCTGGAAAGGAGAGGGAGGGGTCAGGGAAGCTTCCCGGCACAGGCCTGAGCTAGACCTTGATCAGCACGCGGCTGTGGGGCAGGGCTCCTCCGTCTGTCCTGAGCTATCCCTGTGAAGGAAAAGCAGGTGGTCAGAAACCTGCAGCACTGTGTGGCATCGCAGGGCATGAGGTTGGAAAGATCACTCTCTGACATGGGGCACCTGGGCTTGATAACTGAGGGGCTTTATACCTAGGGATACTATGAATGTAGTTTCTTAATACGGAGTGAGCACACTTGCAGCAACATTGTGGGTAGATCAGGACGATAAATGCTCTCTTGGGACCCTAGCCATGACTAATAAAATGATCCAGGTGAGAGATAACAAATCCAGTCTAAAGTAGTGAACAGTGAACACAGAGGGAAGGAACAGCCACCTGAGAAGTGGAAGTTTCTTGATGAAAAGCAGCCAGCCCGGGGCTGGAGACGAGAATGGCACAAGACCTCGGTGGCTGCCAGGCTTTTATCTTCAGGTCTCCCGAGTCCCTTTTCACCAGTAAAGATTGCAAAAGCAAGACAAGGCTTGCTCTCTGTGCTAATAGACCATGGCCAACAAAGGAGGCATTATCATGTCATCGTTTAACCTTCCAGCCGACCCCACAGAAACTCGGCTCAAGTTGACTCTACTAATCATTATCCTGTCATTTAAACAATATACAGCTCCTTAAAGAGCTGGATTTAGTGATTTAGGAGATGACTTGTTTTTCTTTTGTCTTGTCAGCACCAGAGGAACAGTCTCACCTGTGTGAAACTGAGTTTCTGTGGCTGTTGTGTTGTCTTGCTTTTGAGACAGGCTCTCCTACAGCCCAGACTGGCCTTGAACCTTGATCCGATCCTCCTGCCTCCACTTCTCAAGAGCTTTGATTGCAAATGTGTGCTGATCTAGAAACACAGCTGCCACTGAACTGAACTAGTGTTTGATTATTTTTTTTAAGTTTCTGGAAGCATAGTGGAAGTTTGAATAAAGGACTTGTAATACTAGCATACCCTACATGGCGTGGGTCTGGGAGCTGGCTGGGGCAGTGAGGGGGAGAAAGAAGGACAGACACAAGTGCAGAAGAGCTGGGCTCACGGCATGCGGCACCGACTACTGCAGCAATCGGGAACCTCAGTGTGTGTGTTGTGCTCAGTGTTGAGGGAGGAGTCAGCTAGTCTCCAGGGTGTCCATGGGTGAGCAGTCTCAGGCAGTAAACATCCAGGAGGGAGCTGCACTCTCTGGTTCCTGCACACACTGGTCAATCATTTGTAAACACTTGCACGGACCAGACCAAGGCCTTTCCAGTCCTGAGCTGGGCCCGTGTCAAACAACACACATGGACTGAGGGCTTCCTCAGCCCACTCCATGAAGCATTGTGGGTATTCAGAGGCTGTGCCCTTGGTTTTCCCAAGAATGGAAGCAAAATGCTTTACACGTGTTTCTGGTCTGTTTCTGAGATGAAGTGATGTGCTTTGTGGGGTTTTGTTGTCCTTTGCATCTGGATTTCTTAGAGCCGCATTCTTGAAACAAGTTTGTGTACTTCCTCCAGAATCAGGAGAATAAGAAACAAGACTGTCTTCAGAGACTCTCGTAAACGTCAGGTATGGGGACAGGGTAGGTATCGCCGTCATAGTACCAAGTGTTAGCAGCAACTTGTCTATGGTTGTGGCCCCACTTAAAATCAGGTTACCCCATTGGTTACCTAGCTGGCAGTGTATGTTTATAAATCTCTTGGTATCTTAAAGAGAATCTTTCAAGAATGAAGTCCTGAGCCTTTGTGTTTTATCTGTTATGGGATTAAATGGATTTTAAGTTAAAAGTCTCAAATAGTATTCTATTTCAAGAGAGAAAATAATATGTTTAGTTTTATTACCTTTACTTCGTAAATTGATGATTTTTGGATAGATTTGTGTAAATGAAATCTCTAAATCGTTCTTACACTAAATCTCCAGCTTCCTAAGCTCATGTCCCCTTTCCCCCTTTCTTCCATATTCCTACACTTCCTTGTCTGTTGGGGATATTTGTAGGGTTTGTTGGCTAACAAGTTTTTTTTTTTCTTCAGTGTAGAGCTGGAGAGGGCTCAGAAGGCGAGGTGCTTGCCATGCAAGCTTAAGGACCTGGGTTCCTATGCCCAGACGTGTGGCTGCGCAGACATGAAATCCCAGCCCTGGAGACAAACAGGAGAGAAGGTTCCATGGGCGTCTCTGGCCAGCTGGGCTTGCCTGACCAATGAGCTCCAGGTTCAGTGTGAGGCCAGAAGCTATTGAGAATGACACTAGATGTCAATATCTGGCCCATGCGCATGTGCCTGCATTTATGTGCGTATATATACATGCATATACCGCATGCATAATGGCTACGCTTACACACAGCTTTAGGAGCCAGGTGGGGCAGTACACATCAGAAATGGTAGCTCCTTGAGAGTTTGACGCAAGATGATAAAACCTAAATTAATCCTTGCTGCATTCCAGTTTCCTGGCTCAAAAATAGAAAGTGGTAGGAAAGTAAACCTGTTACCAGGAACTGTCCAGTTCTCCATTAGCCCAATCCAGCATTAAGAAGAGATGCATGGGGCTGGAGAGATGGCTCAAAGGTTAAGAGCACTGACTGATCAGAGGTCCTGAGTTCAATTCCCAGCAACCACATGGTGGTTAACAGCCATCTATAATGAGATCTGGTGCCCTCTTCTGGTGTGTGGGCACACATGGAAGCAGAATGTTGTATACATAATAAATAAATAATTTTTTTTAAAAAGAAGAGATGCATGGACGGTCTGTTAGCCGTATTAAACAAACAGAAAGCAACTCTAAGTTTGCATAACTCTACGTTAGAAGTTTATTTTTTTGTTTTTTTTGAGATATGGTTTCTCTGTGTAGTCCTAGTCCCGGCTGTCCTTGAACCTCACTCTGTTGACAGACTGACCTTGAATTCACAGAGGTCCACCTGCCTCTGCCTTCCTTCAGAGTGCTGGGATTAAAAGGTGTGCACCGCCACTGCCCAGCTTTTTTTTTCTTAAGGCATGATCTTACTTTGTAGCCTGGGCTAACCTGATACTCACTGTTTAGCCTAGGCTAGCCCCAACCTCTTGACCTCCTGATCACTGGGATTGCATGGTTATTGACTTAAAATACTCTTCTCAAATACAGATAACAAAAAATGGTATGAAAGGATTATTTATTCAGTTATTTAGTTATTTTTTTAATCAGGGTCTCACTCTGTAGCCCTGGCTGGCTTAGGACATGCTGAGAAATGAGGCTCTGCTCCTTTAACTTAGAGTTGGTACAGTGCGTGATAACAGAACATGCCAAGGCTGACAGAGCAGAACCAGGGCTCCCTCCAGATGTGCAGCATCTGTACCAGCAAGAAGAGAGAGGTTCGTAGGAAATACCACTGGGCAGCAGGCATAATCAGAGTGAAGGTTACAGTGAACCTGTGAAGCAAGTGTGAGCTGCTGGTTTGTCAAAGGGCAGTCCTGGTTTCTTAGAAACTGCAATGTGGATTCAAACCCAGACAGCACTTACCACTGGCGAGATTTCCCAAAGGATAGTACAGGGGTAGGTTTGGAATATGGTGTTTGTATATTCCCACTGGGTTGATGTCTCAAGGTGAGAGCGTAGGGTTTGCCATCTAGAGACTGGTAGATGCTGATGCCAAGATCTCCCTGTTGACATGAAGTATTTCTACCCATTCATGTGTACAAGCATAGCCAGGGATTCACATATGTTTGAATAAAAAAAAGAGTACATATCCCAGTGTGTATTTTACAGAAGCACAAGGAGGTCAGAAGAAGGCACCAGACCCTCCAGAACTGGAGTTATGGGTGGTTGTGAGCATATGGGTGCTGGAAACCAAAGCTTGGTCCTCTGCAAGAACAGTCAGTGCTTAGAACCCCTAAGCCATCCCTTCAGACCCATTAATCTTATGAGAAAAGATTATTAAAATATCTTTCCTCTGCTTGTTTCTGATGTTTGAAAACTATTTAGCTCATGTCCACTTTACCTACCATGTTAGAATGTGGTTTCATATAAAGTTGTTACTGCTTGTGGATAATGGCATTCAGTACTGATGGAAGTATGGGAAGAAGCCGCGGGCTCTGCCAGGAGCATGGATTGCAAAGCCATGTTTGTTTGTTTGTGTTTTTGTTTTTTCGAGATAGGGTTTCTCTGTGTGGCTTTGGAACCTGCCCTGGAACTCACTCTGTAGACCAGGCTAGCCTCAAACTCACAGAGATCTACCTGCCTCTGCCTCCTAAGTGCTAGAATTGAAGGCGTGTACTACCATCGCCCAGCGTAAAAGCCTTTTTAATGAATTATTTGTTAATATTTTTGTGTGTATGCATGAGCACACACATTCATGATGCCGGGTGTGGTGTGCATGACACAGCTCACATGTGGAAGTCAGAGGACAACTGTGGAGTCACTTTTCTCCTACTTTTTGTGGGTTCTGCTATTCACCTCGACAGATCTCCAGGCTTGCTAAGCAAATGCCTTTACCCACTGAGAAGTCTTGCCAGCCCAGGGACGGCCCTTTTGGAAATTACTTTATCAATTTAAATTAAAGGTCTTGAGAAAATAGTTCCAGCAACCATGTCAGACATCTACCTTAAGAAGATAACAATACAGGCACAGAATATTTTTTTAGAGTTTATTTATGTGGCTGGGCAGTGGTGGTGTGGTGCACACCTTTAATCCCAGCACTCGGGAGACAGAAGCAAGCAGAGCTCTCTGTGAGTTCGAGGCCAGTCTACAAGAGCTAGTTCCAGGACAGGCTCCAAAACTACAGCAAACCCTGTCTCAAAAAAAAATTATGTATTTATGTGTATGTATGTGAACCTGAGTGACATCCTGCACTATGTGTGTCCAGGAACCCATGGAGGGCAAAAGAGACTGTCAGGTCTCTGGGAACTTGAGTGTCAGGCAGCTGTAAGAGGCCATGCGATTGCTGGTAACCAGACATGGGCCCTCTGCACGAGCAGTAAGTACTCATAACTGATTAGCCATCTTTCCAGCCTACAGATAAAGAATTTTCATCATGTGTATGTTAAAATATTCTGGCTTGTGGTAGCAGAACATCAAAAGGCACTTAATATAGCCTAAAAGAAAAACAATGCAAATGTATGAAACATCTACATAACAAGCACTAAATACTGATGTGCAAGATTAGTTAGTACGCTAATGCTCAGAATATAATTTCCACCACACTTTTTTATAATTCATCACAATTATTCTATTACAGTATATAGCCTAGTGTATTATTGTAATTCTCCTTTTGCTATGCTTGGTTTATAAATTAAGCTTTATTGTAGTTGTATTTGTATACAAACACAAAACTGCAGAGGATTTAGAGGGGAAAACATAATAGAGTGTGTTGGTTGCAGATTTAAGCATGGAAAAGAGGGATCATTGTACGTAAAGCATTCTCCCTCCCAAAGGCCAGAATGCAAACTCTTTGTAAGGCTTTAAGGAACATTCTGGAGAGTAGACCCATTCTAGGCCTAAGTTAGATTCATTTCCTGTGTTTCCATTTCCAGAGGTGGCTCCCTAAAGCAACAGAGCTTTATTCTGTCACAGTTATGGGTACCAGATGTCAGAAACCTTTGTTTTAAGCTAAGATTAAAGCTGCTCTTTCCAAGAGATTTGGGAGAGTCTGTCCTTGCTGCTTCCGGTACTTGATGGCCGACAGCATCCCATGGCTTATGGGTTCATCACTTGAATCTGCCTTCACGTTCGCTTGCTTCTGTTCCCTTGTCGTGCCTTCTGTTACAAGGACATATATGATTGCATTTCCAAGGTATTCACAGAGTCTGTCATTCAGTTGCATCGGTAGAAACTACTTCCAAATCAAATACCATTTATAAGTTCCAGGGACTGGGACATGAATATCTTTTGGGGCCTTTTGTTTTAACTCATCACAAAGTATCCGTGAGCATTAAAATCTTAAAATAATACAAAGTATGGTTTTTCTGATAAAATGCTTAAATTTATAATCACTGGATAAATATGAAAAATTACACCTTTGGAAACTAAAATACAGACTTCTAACTATTCGTAAATCAAGTCACAATAAAAAGTACCCCAAGCTGAATGAACATGGAGGCTCAACATTTCAGAACTTACAGGAAGCAGTAAACAACACTTAAGGAGAAATTTATAGATTTAAACTCTTGTATTTGCAAAGAATAAAGTTCTAAATATTTTTTACTTAAGCATTCCCAGAAGATAGCAAGAAAATTGGGTGTAATGGCACACCTGTGACTCCAGGAATATGATTTTGCAGGAGCGTATGTATGTGCTGTAGCCACTGTGTGCTCTAGACAGCTAGGTGTCACAGCCACTGTGTGCTCTAGACAGCTAGGTGTCACAGCCACTGTGTGCTCTAGACAGCTAGGTGTCACAGCCACTGTGTGCTCTAGACAGCTAGGTGTCACAGCCACTGTGCGCTCTAGACAGCTAGGTGTCACAGCCACTGTGTGCTCTAGACAGCTAGGTGTCACAGCCACTGTGTGCTCTAGACAGCTAGGTGTCACAGCCACTGTGTGCTCTAGACAGCTAGGTGTCACAGCCACTGTGTGCTCTAGACAGCTAGGTGTCACAGCCACTGTGTGCTCTAGACAGCTAGGTGTCACAGCCACTGTGTGCTCTAGACAGCTAGGTGTCACAGCCACTGTGTGCTCTAGACAGCTAGGTGTCACAGCCAGTGTGTGCTCTAGACAGCTAGGTGTCACAGCCAGTGTGTGCTCTAGACAGCTAGGTGTCACAGCCAGTGTGTGCTCTAGACAGCTAGGTGTCACAGCCAGTGTGTGCTCTAGACAGCTAGGTGTCACAGCCACTGTGTGCTCTAGACAGCTAGGTGTCACAGCCAGTGTGTGCTCTAGACAGCTAGGTGTCACAGCCACTGTGTGCTCTAGACAGCTAGGTGTCACAGCCAGTGTGTGCTCTAGACAGCTAGGTGTCACAGCCAGTGTGTGCTCTAGACAGCTAGGTGTCACAGCCACTGTGTGCTCTAGACAGCTAGGTGTCACAGCCACTGTGTGCTCTAGACAGCTAGGTGTCACAGCCAGTGTGTGCTCTAGCCATGCTGTGCCATAGCCAGTGTGTGTCATAGACACCCATGTGCCATCACCACAACTTTCAATACAAAATACACATAAACATGCAAAAGAAAATATAAAAATTATCTCTAGATAGTGAAATTGCAAGTGATTTCTATATTATTCCTACTTCTTTACACCTTCAACGTAGTCAGCAAAGGGTGTCATCCAGAAATCACTTTTGTAAAAGGCCTTTTTATTTTTTATATATACATATATGGGGGCTTATGGTTGGAGATACAGACAGCTGTGAACCGCCTTTTATGGGGCCTGGGAACAGAACCCAGTTCCTCTGCAAGAGCAATACCTGCTCTGAACTCCAACCGGGGAAATGACTCCCCACACACAACACTTAGGAAGATTTGCACTCGTTCATCCTTTAGTCTCATTTGTACCCCAGTACTTCCTGTGAGGGGAGTTTCATGTGAACGTGAGCAGACTGTAGCCCAAAGCAGAAGCATCACTTTGGATTCCTTTTCCAATATATCGTTTAATTCTTATTTTATGTGTGTGGGTATTTTGTTTGTGCACCCGATAGGTGCAGTGCCAATGGAGGCCAGAAGAGGACATCGGACCCCTTAGACCTAGAATTATGGATAGTTATGAGCCACTACGTGAGTGCTGGGAATAAACCTGGGTCCTCTGGAAGAGGACTCAGTGTTCTTAACCACTGAGTCATCTCTCCACCCTTGAATTTGCAGTATTTATTTTTCACATTTCTGCTAAAAATCACAGTGTTATGCTTGCGGACTGCCATGCCCATGAGCATGTCTGTGTCATCTGCATGCCAACTGCACAGTGACCCCGGTGTCTAGACCTAGATGTATCAGCACAACGTTCCCTTTATTCCCGTAGCATCCTGAGTAGCTCAGGACAGGCTCGAAGTTGCTGTGTAGCCCCCAGCTCTTCATCCCAAATGCCTGAGTTACAGAAGGAGGCCTCTGTCTGGGGCTTACTGCTTTCCTGAGTGTTCGGGACATAAATCCTGGGGGCTGAAAGATGGCTCAGTGGATGAGGTGCTTGTGCCGTGAGCCTGAGGACCTGAGATCGTGTTTTCAGTGCTCATGTTCAGTCTGGGTGCAGTGGCGCAATGATAGGCTCCTAACCCCAGGGCTGGCAGAGCCAAGACACAAGATGGACGCCTGCAGTTGTCTGGGCTCTATAAGAGTCAGTGTCTCAAAAAAGAAGGTAGAAAGCAACAGAGGACATCATCGTGCATCCTACACACACATACACACACACACACACACACACACACTCATGCTCGCATGTGAGCCCCCGCGTATGTGCACACATGTACGCGGACACACACACTCCTTTTGCAATCAGCCCTTGGGGAGACTAAGCACATTTCTTGCCAGTGGCCGTTAGTGATAGATTTATATTGTCAGGTTCTCAGAGTCATGATTATGTGTGCACAAGGCAGTCTTTGTGAACGGCGTGCAAGGCCAGGGGCAAAGTACTCTGGACAAGGTTCATGTTTTCCAGTTGCTCCGCTGGGAGAGCGGTGTGTCGGGCCACCCTCCTGGTAAGTTTTCCCCTCCTAGCCTCTGCATTCTGTAAATTCCTAAGTCTAGTAAGAAATATTAGTAGATTTTAATTGTGTTACAGTCCTCCAGTCACCGGCCAGGAGCGCTGTAGGAGCGCTGTAACAAACAGCGCTGCTGTGGGGGATGACCCCTCTTGGCCCCTCAGAACGCCTTCCTACTCATCCCCAGGTACTCCCGCAGGCACAGCTCTCTGCGGCCGTGGTTCTTTGCAGAGCCTTCCAGTTGTACTTCTCCGGTAGACAGGGCTGCTATGTTAATCTTTAATTGTTTAGTTTTTAACCCTTAAAAAAAAATAGACTGCTTGGGTTGTTTGTTTTTGTTTAACTGATTGTTTTGTTTTGCGCCAGTATCTGGCCATGTGCCCCCAGGCTGGTCTTGCCTCCACCTACCTAGTGCCAGAGATTATAGGTGTGTTTGTGTACCCCAACACCTGCTTCCTTCTGTCTTTAAAGTATATATGTATTTCTTTTGTGTGCATGTGTGTGTGTGTGTCTATGTGAGCATATGTAATGTGTCTGGGCATGAACAGAAGACAGAAGAGGACATCAGCTTCCTTGGAGAAGGAATTAGAGACATTTGAGGGGGTGGAGCATCAGGCTTGTTACATGGATGTTGGGATCTGAACTCTGGTCTTCAATGCTCTTAACCACGGGGGGGGGGGTATCTCACTCGCCCCACCCCCACTCCCCACCCTTCGTGCCTTTGTAATGAATGAAGAGCTCACACAAACTCTTCTTGGATTGTCAGTTTCTGCATCACAGAAGTCATTCTCTCTAACCTCTGAAATATAAATCATTTTCAGATTTTTTTCTAGCCGCGATAGCACTTACATGAAATTCAGTTCTATCCAAATTGCCAGAGTCCCAAGCCTGGGGATCAAGTTCTGGCTGGGGAAGGGGCAAATGCTGTGCTTGCCCACCGTGCCCTCTGCTTTTCAGTTGCATTTCTTTCTTCCTCTCTTTCTTTTTCATAGGGTAGGGCTGTTTTGTGGTACTGAGAAATCAAACCAAGGCTCCTATGCACGCATCAGCTGGCACTCGGCCACTGAGCTGCGTCTCGAGCAGAGAGCTTTTCTACTGTGGCTTCTTTTGCCCCTGCCAGTTGCTATGGGTATCAGAAAGGGTTGGGAATCTCTCTGTTGCCCGGGGTTAACTTTGAGTCTCGTGTCCTCCTGTCTCAGCATTTTGAGTAGCTTTCACGGGAGTAATGCTTTATATTTTTTTTTTGTTTGTGTGTGTTTGTGTGGAGTGTGTGTGTGTGAAGTGTATGTATGTACACAATATACACGTGTGTCTGTGTGTGTAGAAGATATATGTACACAGTATTGTAGGCGTGTCTTGTCTGTGTAGAGCATGGATGTACACAGTATTGTAGGCGTGTCTTGTCTGTGTAGAGCATGTATGTACGCAGTATGTGTAGGCGTGTCTTGTCTGTAGAGCATGTATGTACACAGTATGTGTAGGCGTGTCTTGTCTGTGTAGAGCATGTATGTACACAGTATGTGTAGGCGTGTCTTGTCTGTGTAGAGCATGTATGTACACAGTATGTGTAGGCGTGTCTTGTCTGTAGAGCATTTATGTACACAGTATGTGTAGGCGTGTCTTGTCTGTGTAGAGCATTTATGTACACAGTATGTGTAGGCGTGTCTTGTCTGTAGAGCATGTATGTACACAGTATGTGTAGGCGTGTCTTGTCTGTAGAGCATTTATGTACACAGTATGTGTAGGCGTGTCTTGTCTGTGTAGAGCATGTATGTACGCAGTATGTGTAGGCGTGTCTTGTCTGTAGAGCATGTATGTACACAGTATGTGTAGGCGTGTCTTGTCTGTGTAGAGCATGTATGTACACAGTATGTGTAGGCGTGTCTTGTCTGTGTAGAGCATGTATGTACACAGTATGTGTAGGCGTGTCTTGTCTGTAGAGCATGTATGTACACAGTATGTGTAGGCGTGTCTTGTCTGTAGAGCATTTATGTACACAGTATGTGTAGGCGTGTGTTCCGGCACAAAATAAAGGCAATGCAGATATCAAAGAATATTTACCAGTTTATTGTTAAACTTACTAAACCAAAGTTCCAGCGTAGCACAGGTAGCGAGGAACAAAAGGGCCGAGCCGCCTCTCCGCGCACACTTTATTGGCCGGGATTTGCCTGAGGCAAACCCCGCCCTCTAAAGGGAGCTGATTTAACCCCTTCATCTCCCCCTTTTGTCTAAATAAGACACAACTAAACCAAATATAACTATAACAATAATAACAAATGATAAATATAACAAACAATATTGGGAGCAAAAGTTTTGCTAAAGAGTAACTACAATTAAATAATCTTCAACTCCATCAAAGATCTGAGAAGGGAGTAAATATTACTTAACAAAAAAGAGATATCCAAAATGTGCAACAAATGACAGAGACAACTGACTGCCTGGGCAATCACCCAAAATCTCATTTGCAATGTTGAGTCAACCAACTTTGGCTAAGGCCTAACATAACTGACATACCATTCTCAAATGCAAGGAACTTTCTTAGGATTATCCTACCCTGTCTTGGCAAGATAAGACAATCCTGTTTATATCTTAGTCAGTAGTTGAGGTATGGGTTTTTCTTAACCCAAAGGCCAGTTCTGCCAGGAAGACAAGCTCCCAGTGGAGTGTCTTTGGTGCTCAACGTTCTCTCGGGAGTAGAGTGGTGTTGCCAGGAGTAAATTGTGTCTCGATGGCACAGAATTCTAGGTTAGATTAAAGGCCATTTTCTACAGCTCTTCAAAGAAGCTGAAGATTATACTATCTATACTGAAAATAATCTCTATGTATCTAAAAGACCTGATTAACCTAAAAATAATATGACAAACATGTAATTCTCAATACCTATCTAATTTGAAAACTAAGGGAATAAACAATTGTGCAATGTATGAAGACAATGATCTTCACTTGTAAACAATGTCATTACTTATCAAATGTAAACAATGTTATTACATAAATAGGACCAGAGGTAGAAATGTACATTGTGATATGATAGATGTATCCATACAATATAAGCATACTCTTATACCAAAATAGAGGTAGGAACACTCACATTCAATATTCAATATATCAATATACAAGAAACAGTACCAACATAATTTTCTAAAAACAGTAAGTCACAAATACCAATCATCCCATCAACCCAGTTAATCCCCCTCTTTTTTTTTTTTATATATATATATATATATCCCTAATTCCATACAATATCTCCCCATCCCCTCACCCCTAAACCAACCACTAAAAGATGTCCTTAACCCTGTGGGCAAACTCTGTTGGGAGAGGGGACGTCGTCCTCTTAGATTGCTTCTAGCTGACATGGGGGCGACGTTCTTCTTAGGGGCCCCTGTGAAAGCAAACGATGGTAAAATTCCCAAATTAACCTTTGACTTAAGAAAACTATAACTAGTCTCTGTGTGTTTCGAGAAGGTCCGGCCAGAGCGTTGTCAAAAATGTGCATCATATGAAATTGTCTCTTGCAATTGGTACCAAAAAACAGATCCAAAATTAGTGCTTAAAAAAAAAAAAAAAAATTCATGACGTCATAAAAACCAGATTGAGTTGATGTTGTGGGGCCCCATCTTCATCCTGGAAACTTCAAAAATTACTGTAGGAAAATATGTTGCTTGTTATGGGAAATTTAAACATTAACAACAAGGACTTATACTGACATATAAAGAAAGACACAGATGTGAGGGAAGGCAAAGAAAGTTTATCAAGTATAAAATTATTCTTATTCTGTCCCATTTCATGGCTCCTGACCTGAGACAGAAACTTTGAAATATCTCTTATCAACAGGCTTGGAATTGAAGAAGGACTGAGCCATAGTCCAACTCCAAAACCAGCTCTACACATTTATAAAGAAGTGTTCAATAAAACATATAAATATACATAAATATATATAAAACCAATACTTACGATACGTATAGAATTTTATTGTTGATGTTTAATGGGTCGTATCTATTTTCCATCCATCAGTAATTAAATATTCAGGGTCCCTCGAATTCTTTGGAGATGAATATTTTCCTGTGGAGATAAGAAAAGAACCCTGCCCCCATCCTATTAGTAAACCTTACCATCTGTATGTCGGTCATCCTTGTGAATGAATTGTTATTTATCTTTTCCAAGTGACTTCTCTTCCTCAAACCGAACCTTTATTAATTTTGACGGTATCCATAATTTTTCCTCACCTGTGGAGATAAGAGCAAAACCCCTTCCCCAACGCAGCACATCTCCTGGCTTCCATTGTGAGGTCAGTACATCCTTGAAATAAACTGGTTGATTTAGTTCAGCAGACTTTTCCATTATCCAATGTCTTTCTGCAGCCGTCGTTCCCTTCTCGTTAGCGTTGAGAAAATTCAAGGTTAACAAAGCATTATGTAACCTATTTCTAGGGGTGTTTTCCACCCCTTTCTGTTTGTGCAACATATCCTTTATAGTTCGATTTGATCTTTCTATGACTGCTTGACCTGTAGGATTGTATGGTATACCTGTAACATGCTTGATATTGTAATGATCAAAAAACCGTTTCATCTTCCTAGAGACATAAGCAGGACCATTATCTGTCTTTATTTGTGTAGGTATACCCATGATAGCCATGACTTCTAATAAATGAGTGATTACTGAATCAGCTTTTTCTGAACTTAAAGCAGTTGCCCACTGAAAGCCTGAATAAGTGTCGATGGTGTGATGAACATACTTCAATTTGCCAAATTCTGGAAAGTGGAACACATCCATCTGCCAGATTTCATTTCTATGAGTGCCCTTTGGATTAACTCCTGCTGGCAGTGGCGTTTGGTTATAGAAAGAGCAGGTAGGGCATTTCTTCACAATCTCCTTAGCTTGTTGCCATGTAATAGAAAACTCTTTCTTCAAACCTTTGCTATTAACATGATGTTTTTTATGAAATTCAGAGGCTTGAAGCACACTACCAATCAATAATTGATCAATTTCTGCATTACCTTGTGCTAGAGGACCTGGCAGACCCGTATGGGATCGGATGTGTGTTATGTACATAGGGCAAAGCCTGTTCCTGATCAAATCTTGAACCTGGATAAACAATGAGGTTAGTTCTGTATCATCAGGTATAAATTCAGCAGTTTCAATATGTAAAATAACTCTTTCTGCATATTGTGAATCAGTAACTATATTAATAGGTTCTTTAAAATCTCTTAGTACCATAAGAATGGCATATAATTCTGCCTTCTGGACAGAATCATAAGGACTTTGTTCCACCTTACCCAAGTCTTCTGATTTGTAACCTGCCTTCCCTGATTTATTGGCATCAGTATAGAATGTACGGGCTCCAGTTATTGGAGCATCACGGACTATTCGAGGAAGGATCCAAGAAGTTCTCTTTATGAAGTTGAGCCGCTTGCTTTTTGGATAGTTGTTATTAATGTCTCCCAAAAAATTAGCACAAGCTCTTTGCCATGGTTCATTATCTTCCCATAATTTCTTTAGTTCATCAGCAGTGAAAGGCACTATAATTTCTGCTGGGTCTATGCCTGCTAGTTGACGAAGTCTCAGCTTGCCTTTTATAATTAACTCAGAGACTTTTTCCACATAAGTTTTCAGTTTCTTACTTGGTTTATGTGGTAAAAAGATCCATTCCAAGATAATATCATCTCTCTGCATTAAAATTCCTGTAGGAGAAATTTTCGATGGTAATATGACGAGAATACAATCGAGCTCTGGATTCACTCTGTCCACATGTGCCTGTTGTAATTTCTCCTCAATCATTGTCAGTTCCTTTTCTGCTTCAGCTGTTAATTCTCTGGGACTGTTTAAATCTTTATCACCATCCAAGGTCTTGTTCAAATGAATTATTAGATCAGGTGTTATCCCAATAGTTGGTCGTAAACTGGAAATGTCTCCTAACAGTCTTTGAAAGTCATTAAGAGTCCGTAAGCGATCCCTCCGAATTTGTGCCTTCTGTGTCTTAATTTTTTGCAAACCTATTCTATAACCTAAATAATTAACAGAATCTCCCTTCTGAATCTTTTCAGGAGCAATTTGCAATCCCCATTTAGGTAACAATATCTGTATTTCTTCAAACAGCCTGTTCAAGGTATCTATGTTTGAATCAGATAACAATATGTCGTCCATGTAATGGTATACAATAGATTTGGGAAATTTCTTGCGTATTATTTGCAATGGTTGGTTCACAAAATATTGGCACAGGGAGGGGCTATTTAACATACCCTGGGGGAGGACGGTCCAGTGGTACCTCCTCGAAGGTTGAGAATTGTTATAAGTAGGCACTGTGAAGGCAAATTTTTCTCTATCTTCTTTTTGCAAAGGTATAGTGAAAAAACAATCCTTCAAATCAATAACTATGAGAGGCCATCCTTTTGGTAATAAAGAGGGCAACGGAATTCCAGATTGCAGAGGGCCCATAGGTTGAATAACCTTGTTGATGGCCCTGAGATCTGTCACCATTCTCCATTTACCTGATTTTTTCTTAACCACAAATACAGGAGAATTCCAAGGGCTGGTAGATTCTTCTATGTGTCCAGCATCTAGTTGCTCTTGTACCAGCTGTTCTAAAGCCTGTAGCTTTTCCTCAGCTAAAGGCCATTGCTTTGTCCATATTGGTTTCTCAGTCAACCATTTTAGAGGCAAGGCTGTTGGTATTTCTGAAGGGACATCAATTGCTTGTTCCTGCACAGCCCTAATGGCCGGTTTTGTCCTTTTGTAATAACTTTTAATATTCCTTTCAGAAATATGGGCTCTAGAAGTAGCAGGAATGTTAATTTGAGTATTCCATTGTTGTAATAGGTCACGACCCCATAAATTCATTGCAATATTGGCTACATAAGGCCTTAATTTTCCTATTTGTCCCTCAGGCCCTATACATTCAACCCATCTCGTGCTCTGCCTTACTCGAGATAGGGTTCCAATTCCCAGGAGCTGGACATTTACATTCTGAAGAGGCCAATATGGATGCCAAGATTCTGGGGTAATGATACTTACATCAGCACCTGTGTCCAGTAGGCCAGTAATAAAAATGCCATTTACACACACTCTCAGCTTAGGTCTTTGATCATTTATAGAAGTTTGCCAAAACACACGTAACTCATCTTTCTGATTACTATTGCTTGTAACAGTAGGCATGTGGCTTTCTAATTGTCCTGACGAGGCATGTTCTCTGCAGAAACTGGGAATGTCTGAACCATGTTTGCCATGGGGGCCTGAGAGGCCCCCCCTCTCACGTTTCCCGTCTGTATCAGGTTGCCTTGTCTATCTCTTGTAGACCTGCATTCATTCGTCCAATGTCTGCCCTTCCCACATCTTCTACATAAACCTGAAGGCTGATTCCTTCTATTCCTGTTATTTCTAGAAGATGCATTATTATTATTTCTGAAAACCCGTTGTTTACAATTCCTTTTCATATGACCCATTTTGCCACAATTAAAACATTTGGTATTCTGGTGTCTCTTTTTACCATTGGAAATTGCTTCTTCTACCCATGCTTCCGTGCCATAGTCAAATGTGTCAACATCTAGTGTATGCAAGACCCATTCTTCCAAGGACGCTGATCTGAACATTAAAGGCCTCAAGATCCTTTTGCATTCCACATTAGCATTTTCATAGGCCAAAGACTCAATTATTATACGTCTTGCTTCTGGGTCAGGTATCCCCATTTGTACAGCTTTAGTTAATCTTTGTAAAAAGTCACTAAAGGGTTCTCTCTGACCCTGTTTAACTGTGACAAATGATTCCATTCTCTGTCCTGGGTCTTGTACTCTGTCCCAAGCCCTTAAGGCTGCTGTAGTACACATAGAAAGTATGTTTTCATCCAAATTAGCTTGTTCCTGAGGGTCTGAAAAGAGCCCTTCACCTAAAATTTTATCTAGGGAAACGTCAATTCCCTTCGCCTTTTCCTGCTGTTCTAAAAGTCCAGCCTCTTGCCTGAATAAACATTTCCATTTTAAGTGCGGTCCACTCTCAAGGACCGCGGAGCTCAGCTGGAGCCAGTCCAAGGGGGTTGCTTTGCTTGTTGTGGCCCAAGATTTTAGCATCTCTTTAACAAAAGGGGAGTGCATCCCAAAAGACATGATGGCCTGTTTAATTTCTTTGAGATCATTCATACGGACAGGCTCCCATGTATCTTCCTTGATGACCCTAGGGTTTCTGGAACCAACCACCTTTTCTGTTGTTATTACAGGAAAGGCATGTAGAGCTGTAGGTAGAGCTTTGTGAAAATTGTCCCGGAGGGATTTATCCACAGATGTAGTTAAAATTTGCCTTTCTACCCTTTGCTCTTCTTCTTCAGAATTTAGAAATTCCTCAATCTTTTCAATTCTATTCACCATTGCTTTTTGTAATGTCTGAATCTCCTGCCCAGAATTATGTTCTAAAGCCTTCATTGAGGATTCTAGAGTATGAAATTTGTCCAGTAGAGATAACTTGTCATCTTTGGACATAATTTTTATGGCATAAACCGTGCCTTCTTGTATTGACAATCTTTCCGCCAATCTGTCATAAGCTTTAGACAAAATTCGATTGTCACATTCAGCAGTTTTGATTCTCTCAGTTAACGTTTCAGTTCCTACAGAAAGGGACTGCTGAAACTTACGATCCAATTCAGCTGTTCCTTCTTCCATAGTAATGAATTTCTCCTTAACATCAACCTGTACTTTTTTTAGATTTTGCTCAGTTAACCGAGTCATGTTAAACAAAGATTTGTTTTCTTCCTGGAGAACTTCAAACTGATTCTTGAGAAGATTGTTGTCATTCTCAATTGTTTTTAAACGTTCAACCTCTGCCTTAAGAGATTTGATCATTTTCCTATTA
Source organism: Microtus pennsylvanicus (assembly GCF_037038515.1). Taxonomy (NCBI): domain Eukaryota; kingdom Metazoa; phylum Chordata; class Mammalia; order Rodentia; family Cricetidae; genus Microtus; species Microtus pennsylvanicus. Next base: position 16,523,862 of record NC_134590.1, on the reverse strand, counting down.
TCAAACCAAATAGTGCTAAGGAAAAATAAGAATCCCAGGAATATCCATATATGCGGTGTGGTAGACACCTCTTGTAAGATCTCCCAAACGGTGCATTCAAAAGAACTATTGAAATAGGCTGCGGTCACGTTGTCAGACATTATTTAGAAAAGAAAAAGTTCTCTTACCTGTAATAACTGGTTCCTGCCAGTGGTGGCGAAAGAGCCCAGTTGAATCCACGTGTCCTAAATCTGAAATAAAAGGACTCAAAAACAAAATTGAAACAGACACCAAGCTGATAAGTATTTTTTGCCGGGGCTCTCAGGCCGCTGTCACGTGACCTGAGCGCTGGCGGCGGTGGGGGTGGTGGGAGGGGGAGCAGACACAGGCAGCGCGCGCGCCGCGGGCGGTTGCGCACGGGAAATCTGGCCGGGGCGGCTCGGAACAGAGCTTTAGGCGCTGTTAAAAAGGCTCTGTGGATATCAAACTCACTGCTTGATACTCTAACAAGCGGCAGGGAAAATCGAGTCGCTCAGAGTCTCAGCTGTTTCAGCGCGCGCCCAGAGAGACTGCTGAGAATCTCAACTTCTTCCGCGCGCGCCCAGAGAGACCGCCGTAGCGACCCCGGGGTGCAAGAGACTCCGTTCGGGGCCGGTTCTGGGCAAAGCCCCACGGGGGAGGCGCCAGATGTTCCGGCACAAAATAAAGGCAATGCAGATATCAAAGAATATTTACCAGTTTATTGTTAAACTTACTAAACCAAAGTTCCAGCGTAGCACAGGTAGCGAGGAACAAAAGGGCCGAGCCGCCTCTCCGCGCACACTTTATTGGCCGGGATTTGCCTGAGGCAAACCCCGCCCTCTAAAGGGAGCTGATTTAACCCCTTCAGGCGTGTCTTGTCTGTGTAGAGCATGTATGTACACAGTATGTGTAGGCGTGTCTTGTCTGTAGAGCATTTATGTACACAGTATGTGTAGGCATGTCTTGTCTGTGTAGAGCATTTATGTACACAGTATGTGTAGGCATGTCTTGTCTGTGTAGAGCATGTATGTACACAGTATGTGTAGGCGTGTCTTGTCTGTGTAGAGCATGTATGTACACAGTATGTGTAGGCATGTCTTGTCTGTGTAGAGCATGTATGTACATATGTGTAGGTCTGTGCATACACATAAAGAGGCACAGGTTGACCTCAGGTGTCGTCCACTATCATCTCCCCACTTTACTGTTGAGAGACAAGAGAACCTGGTGCTCACTGATGGGCCCACAACTGGAGTTACAGACATGGATGACCATGGGTTTTGGGGTTTACACTGAGATCCTCACACTTGCACCCTAGGTATTTTGCCCAATGACCATCTCAACCCCCAGTTTTTGTTGGCTACTGTTCTAGAGAAGAAATAGGATTTTTTGAGCTAGAACCATTTATGTAGATAAATGGAATTGTCCCTAAGCAATTGTTTGCTTTTCACTATACTTCAGTATCCCAGAAATACAAGTTTCTGTGTCAATATGTTCAAAAGAATGGAATTTTTAAAAATGAAATGTTTAGTGTTGATATACATGTATAGTTTCATTGAAACATTTTTCTAGTCACAATACACAAAAAATATAAAATAAAAAGTAATACATTTTACTTAAAGTTCTATCTGGATGCTCTTTCTGAACATGCTTTCTTTGTGTTCACATCCATAGTCAGTGTTCTACATCTGTGACTATAGCCTGCATTACCTGTGTGATTTCCTGCAGTGTCTTAGCCCTGGGATTCCAGCTGCTCAGAAGGCTGAAGCAGGAGGATCAAAGGTTCAAGGCCTGTGTAGGGTGCAAAATGACTCTGAAGCCGACCTTGGCAATGTAATGAGCTCCTGTCTCAGAATCTAAAAGTACAGGATTTTAAGTGGGCTGCAGCCAGACGTAAAGCTCTTGCCCAGCACGTGCAGGCTGGGCTTTGTCCCCAGAGTGGCTAATGGCAGTGACGGTCAACCTGACCCCTCTTTTAGTATCTCTAGCCAGAGTTCCTTTGGCCATTGCTGTGCAGCAGACAGTTGAGTTCTCAGTTTTCTAATGGAGTTTGGGTGTCTGTTGCTACACCTTGGATATTTTGCCAGTTTTCATTTTAGAAGTAAAATATCTGAGACATCCAGTAATGCTTGAGTCTTCAAAAATACATTGTCAGGGTGCTCTAAACATTTAAATCTTTATTTTGAACTGAACAACACTGAGCAGGTTGAGGCAGGAGGATCACAAGTTACAGGCCCTGAAGCGAGAGAGAGAGAGAGAGAGAGAGAGAGAAACAGTCTTAAATAGCCCATACTAACCTCAAACTCACTGTGTAATAGGGCATATCTTTACCTCATACACATATTAATAAATAATAACTGATTTTGAAGTATTTTAAGTAAGCTAAGTGTTTGGAAGAGTAGTGGCCACGTGTTTGCTCTCAGTCACATGGCACCACACAGGCCATGAGAACACTAGGTTTCCTTCTGGGTCAGATGGGAATTGAAACTCTTTAGACAGAGCTGTTTCAGAAGCTCCTGACCATGCTTTCACACTTTGATAAGATCTGGTGCAGTTCTGAATCTGTAGCAAATTCTTGTTTTGTTTTCTTTTTTTGAGACCTATGTAGTTGGGAACTTGATCTGTAACCGGGCTGGTCTCGAACTCGGAGATTTGCCAGCCTTTGCCTCCAGTGCCAGGATTAGAGTGTGTCACCACACCTGGTCTATAGCAGATTCTTAAAGCGCACCTCTCTATGGTGTTAGGCAGTGGTCATTTCAGATTGCTTTCTGTTGCTACAGATGGGAGGTGGTTGTGGTGTGCAGCTTTAATCCTAGTGCCTGGGAGGCAGAGGCAAGTGGATCTCTGTGAGTTCAAGGCCAGGGCTGCACAGAGAAACCCTGTCTTGAAAAAGAAAGAGAGAGAGAGACAGAGAGATGGAGAGAGAGAGATAGAGAGAAAGAAAGAAAGCTGGGCAGTGGTGGTGCATGCCTTTAATCCCAGCACTTGGGAGGCAGAGGCAGGAAGATCTCTGTGAGTTTGAGACCAGCCTGGTCTACATAGTGAGACCCTGTCCCCAAAACAAAGCAAAACAAAAATATTTTATAAGACTTAGAGTTTGAATTATAAAAGAATAGCATGTCTCTTCTTGGGGAGGGGTGTGTGCTAGTCACACCCCAACTCACATCTGTTCTGCAGTAAATTCCCGAGATGCCTAGGAAAGAGAAGTGACAGTGAAGCAGCTCTTGAGCTCGGAGAGAGACGACGCATCTTGGTGGATTGTGTTACTCAGATACTTTTGAAAAAGAAAACAGACCTGAGCATGATACTGTATTTCTGAAATTCCACCCCATAATCCCAGCACTCAGAAAAATGAGGCAGAAAGATTGCTCTGAGCTCTTCCAGGCCAGCCTGGGATGGACCCTAGAGTGAGGCCCTGTAGAGATGGTAGGGGAGGCGGCAGAAACTGCTCTACACAGGACTCACAGGAGACGTCACAGAGACCCCTGGTGGACACTACACTTTGCAGACTCTCCGCAGAAGTCTTGGAGGAGCTTTGTTTTACTAAGCAGAGAATTTGTTTTATTAGGTGACCAGTAAAATTTTAGTGAATAAAAGGTAAGACGGGATGTCCATCCTGTTTGCTGGAAAGAGACCATGGTGAATCTGTAGCCCAGTAATGTGAATGGGTGGCCGAAAGCGCATTTGCATGAGCCGTGAGCTTCCGTTGTGTACGGTGGAAGCACGTAATGTAGTCGAGGGCTTAGAAGAGCACACTCAGCCACATCTCCACAGAAGATGTTTAAATACCAGCGTACCATGAAGTCATAGGAGTGGCGTTGGAAGTCTACTTTTCCTGTGGGAGACACTTTCTAAGGGATATTTGCATACACGAAGCCACTGTTTTGAAAAGTCTCAAATTTTGATTGTGAAGGTGGTTCAGGGATGAAGAGCACTCTGCTCTTCCAGAGAAGCTGAGTTTGGTTCCCAGCAACCACATCTGGCCAGTTGAGCTACAGCTACCTGTAACTCCAGCTCCAGGGATTCTGGCACCCTTTTCAGGCTTCTGTGGGTATCAGCACATGTGCAACAGAGACACATAAAAAAATCTTTAGAAAGAAGAAAGAAAACAAACTCCTGGAAACCTGAAATATGTTTCATAGCTGTTCTTAACTCATTTGGTAAAAGTGCAGGCTTTGCATTTGCTTCAGGTTGTTTTAGATTTCACTATTTAATCTGAACATCCATTCATGCCATGCAGAAACATTAATATTTGTGGTTGTGGGGTGCTTTCCAAACTTCCCAGTTCTGCACAATGAAGGCCACATGACTTTAGTGACATTTAGGTGGTTTGTTTTATGTGTGCACAGAATGACAACTTTTGTCTTTGTTCTGTGGAAAGAGTTAGAAATCATGCTTAGATTTTTTTTATTATTATTTTAAGAAAAGTCGATCATTTTCATCATGATAGTATTTGCCCTGAGTCTGAAGAAGAATGTCCACATGCGCTCAGTTTTGCTGAAGTGTTCCACGTAAGTGCCGACCCGTGTGGCTGCGGCACAGATTTCAGAGTCTGATTGAGCTCTCAACAGAAGAACATCTGTGTTGCTTGTGTGAAGTAAGCGCACTTGTTTCTGTCCACTGGGAACCTTGAGGTAACTGACCATAGCTTGGAGCATTCAGTGGTGCGATAATACCTCCGCCTCCATGCTTGCAATCCCAGTCCCTTTCCCTGCTAATCTCTGTTAAATGACAGAATCCCAGGCCGCCTCCCTCTCAGTTACCCCTTGGGGAATCTTATTTTTAAAAGCACTTTTCTTTCTTGCCTGCATGACATTTTATCTTTCTTTTCCTTTCTTTTTGCCGTTTGCAAAGACTCTTGGGAGGATTTGACTGATTTGGTGGAACAAGTGCGTGATGATACAGAAGGTGCGTGCCTCACCAGCGTCTCTCAGCTTTCTTTTGCCGTTGCCTTTCCGTTTGCTCCTTTTCTTTTTGTTTATCTTCTAACCACCTTTTAATTGTCCTCCATAAGAAAGAGTGTCCGATTTGGGTTTTATGTACCATGGCGATAACTGGGAAGTCCCTGTGCTTCTTTCAAGTAGTACAGCGCTCTGTGTATTTACAGTTTTTCTTAGGGTTTTTCTCAAAACATTTAACAGGGGCATTAAATTACATCAAACTTTCCTGTGACTTGTTTTAAATTTGCTTTTATATTTGTGAATTTCACAGCAGTCAAAAGTAACAGCAATTTCTGAAAAGTATTAAAAGTCCAGCCCACTTTTCAGAGTATTGGATCTCTGGTATCTTCGTTTTGGTGGTCTGCGTCGAGATGATACAAATCATACATCACTGCTTTATTGAGATGTAATTCTCACACCGGGTAAAGACTACCATTTTACAGTGTACGGAGTGATCATGAATGCATTCACAAAGCTGCGTGTTTCCGTCACCACCATCCTGCTCTGTAATGTCATCTCCCGAAACAGGAACCCATGTCCCCGTTATCAACCGTTCCCTATTTCCCCTACCTGCCTGTCCATGCCAATGCCCAGTCTCCTTCTCGTCTTTAAGATCACCTGTTCTGGACATCCACAGAAACACTGTCATGAAGTCCATGTCTTTTTGTCCGTGACTTCTCTCACTCAGCATATTTTCAGGGCTTGTCCCTATTATGTGCAGAAAACATGCTGCTGTGTGGACACACCATATTTTGTCCAGCCATCATGTTGGTAGATATTTGACGTGTTTGTAGTTAATTGTAAGGAATGTTTATGTGAAAACACACAATGGATTCATAATGTTTCATACTGAGAAAATACCTTGAAGTGGAATTCTAGATAAAATGGTATTTCAATAATTTTATTTTTTTATTTTATATGTATTGGTGTTTTACCTAGAAATGTCTTTACACCGCAGGTGTACACACGAGGTCCCGAAGAGGGCATCATGAGACAGCTGTAAGCCACCACGTGGGTACTAGGACTCTAACCCAGGGCCTCTGGAAGAACCGTCAGGGCTCTTAACCAACGAGCATGTCTCCAGCCTAGACTCTAACATTTTTGAGAAATGTCAGACTTGTCTAAAGCATCTGCACCATTTTACATACAATCTGCAGCACATAAGGTTGTAGCTTCGTTAGATCCTTAACTAATACTTTCTAGTTTCCTTTTTTAAAAAAACTTATGTGTGTGTTTCTATGTGGGAGTGTTTTGTCTGCATGTATATATGTGTACCATGTATGCACCGTGTATGTGTGTGTCTGTGTGTCTGTATCTCTCTGTGTGTGTCTGTGTGTGCATGTCTGTGTGTCTGGGTACACTCACAAGTGCAGAGGTGTCAGATTCCCTGGAGCTGGAGTTGCAGGTGGTTGTGGGGTGCTTGCTGTGGGTGCTGGGAATCAAACTTGGGCCTTCTGCACATTTAACCGCTGAGACATTTCTCCAGCTCCTTTCTTTTTCAGGATTTATTTAGACTCATCTGGGTCTTTTGCATTCCTGTAGGTATTTTAGGATAAGTTTGCCAATTCCTGTAAATTAGACAGCTGGGATTTTGATAGGGATTGCTTTGAATCTGTATTAACTCAAAGAGTATTGCTATCTTAGCATAATTAAGTCTTGAAATCCATTGACATTAGATTTCTGTTTATTTTGATGCTTTAAATTTTCATTTCCAGCCAGGCAGTGATGGCACATGCCTTTAATCCCAGCACTCGGAAGGTACAGATAGGTGGATCTCTGTGAGTTTGAGGCCAGCCTGGTCTATGGAGCAAGTTCCAGGACTGGCTCCATAGCTGCAGAGAGAAACCCTGTCTCAACAAAAAAAGAAAAAAAATCCATTTCCACATTTTGTTTTCAGTGCACAAAGCTTGCACATCTTTTGTCAATTTATTTGTAAGTATTTTCTTTTTGATACCATGCAAGTGAAGTCATTTTTGAGCTTTTTGCTACTGATTTGGTCCTTTCTCATCTACAAGTTGATTTTTGAAACTGTAGTAATGCTGAAAGCTATATGCAGTATGCTTTTTCTATGTATACTTTTCAGGGAAAACATTCAGTTTGTTATTAGGCAGGATTCGAGATTAGCTAATAAGCGATAACAATTATAATAATATTGTGTAGTAGGTTGATTGGACGTGACCTCAGATACTTTATGGTGCAGAAGTGTCTTTTTCCCTGGTAGAGCTGAGAATGCTCATTTTCTCAGTGAACAGAAACACTGTACAACAGACTGTCTCCTTGGCATATCTACATTTCCAGCATCACTACTCTTGCATTTTCAAGCCGTTATTAAATAATGGCCATTAATGAATAATAGACACACTGTGATACTGTAACTAAGGCGGCTTCTGAGTGACTGACAGGCATATAGACAGCTTATATGGCATAGAGATGATTGGACAAAGAGGTGATTCATTTTCCACTGTGGACAAGAAAGGAATACATTTCCATTACACTGCATAGAAAGGCATGCAATTTAAAACTTATTAGTTATTTCTGGAATTTTCCATTTAATATTTTTAGATCATGGTGACTTGTAGAAAGCAATATGCCAGCGAAGAGACTGCTATCCAATTAAGTCTTGTATTGATCTTGTATCCTGTAGCCTTGCCAAATACACTGATTAGCTAATACTTTCTTTTTGCTTATGGAATCTTTAAGTCTATAATAACCAATCTCCAAATAATCTCCAAAACTATGATTTTACCCTTCTTCTCATCTAGATGCCTTCTTTTTTTCCTAATTGCCCTGACTAAGCTCTCCTCTAGGGTGTTTTTAGAACTGGTGAGAATGACCGTGTGTATCCTGTTGCTGACCTCTAGCAAAGTCTTTTACCTTTAGATATTATTGTAGTAGATAGTTTTTCCTACTTGCATTTTACCAGGTTAAAGAAATTCCCTTCTCAGTTGGTCAGTGGTGGCGGGGAGGGAGAAGCAGGTGGATTTCAGTCAGTCTACAAAGCAAGTTCCAGGACAGTCAGAGCTGTTACACACAGAAACCACATCTCAAAAAACCAAAAACACACAAAAAGGAAATTCTTTTCTTTTCCTAGTTTGTTACATATAAGTGTTTTTAGATATGTCAGCCTACATTTTGTCTACATCTATTTCTATTGAAATCACACCTTTATTAACTTGGCGTATTGCCTTGCTTGACTAACGTATGCTGAATCCGTGCAAACCTTCCATTCTGGCCTCGGTCCTGCTTGGTTGTGTTATGATCTTCTGTGTATGTTGCCAGTGTTTTGTTGAGGCTTTTTATATTTGCATTTGTGAGGAATATTACAGTGCAGGTCTCTCGTTTCTCTTTCTGTCGTAAAAAAAATATTTTCTGGAACATTTTGCAAACGATTGCTATTACTTCTAAATGATTAACTTCAACAGTGAGGTCATTCGCTTCTGGTTTTCTATCTGGGATTTAGGTTTTGCTTTATTACCAATTCAGTATCTTTTCTTGTTACTTATTTGCTCATGTTCTCTGTTTCTTGTCAGTTTTAATTGATTTGTGTATTTCGAGGAAATCACCCACGTTTTTCATTTACAGTTTCACTAGTTGCTAGGCAGTGGTGGTGCACACCTTTAATCCCAATACTCAGGAGGCAGAAGCAGGTGCATTTGTGTGAGCTCAAGGCCAGCCTGGTTTACAGAGCAAATTCTAGGACAGCCAAGGACACAGAGAAACCCTGTCTCAAAAAACAATTTAAAAAAATTCCGCTTATTTCTGTAAGGTCAGTGAGCCCAGTGTCTTGTCTTTCCTTTACTTTGGTTTTAGTCATTCAACTTTTGTGGGTAAACGTATGCTAATGTTTTCTTCCTATTGTTGCTGTAGGGAAAGAAGGGATTGTTGGGATTACAGTGTGAGAAGGGATCGAGCTCATCAGGGCAGGGAAGGATGACAGCTAGGGTGGGAGGCGGTGGTCACATTACACGTGGAGTCATGAAGCCTATTGTTGAGTCAGGACATTGCCAGGTAGCCCGGGCTGACCTCAGATCACGATCCTCTTGCTTCAATCTCCTGGCTACTAGGATTACAGGCATGGGTCAGTGTTTCTGGTTTCAATATTGCTGATCTTTATCAAAGATTCAGCTTTGAGTTTTGTTGATGTTTCTTAAGTTTTGGGTTTTGTTAGTTTGTTCTCCCCCCCACACACTATTTAGTTATTTCTTTTCCTTTTAATTTCATCCTTTCTGCTCCTGGTGAGATGCATCATATATTATTAAATTATATATTATATTATACTACGTTATTTGCCTTTGTGGAATCGTGAAGTTTTGACATACTGGAGACAAGAATCTTCTAAGTAAGTGTTTCACTTCATGGTAAATTACAGACAAGATTCACTAGCCCCAGTGCGCCTGAGCGCTAACCCCCATGGCTTTCCTGTGTTCTGATACTGATGCTCCAGGACCACGGAGTTCATGGTACTTGGTGTCAGAGGAATTTGGGGAGGGGGGAGCATGTCCGTTTCTCTCCATCCCGTGGAGAACCCATGTGCCAGTGTGTCATGAGGATGGTTGATATGAATGCGTGTTGTTTTCACAGCAAAACTAGGACTGCGCTCTCTCTCTCTCTCTCTCTCTCTCTCTCTCTCTCTCTCTCTCTCTCTCTCTCATTGTTACTTAACTTCAGGGGAATTTGAGCCTCAAAATGACAAAATTCCATGCATAAAGTCAAATGTTAGTTCACACCAGTAAATAGTTGGTACCGAAGATTAAGAGTGGATACAAACCTTCTAACAGAGCCATATTTCAGCAAAGCCCATTTTGGATTATACTGTTAACAAGAAAAGGTAGCGATAAAGATGAGTTTATCATGAGATACTCTTGACCAGCTGCCTTAACAGAGTTCCTCAGAAAAGTGTGCAGAAGTCAGTTTCCTCCACTTCTGCCGAGTAGAAATGTGTGTGATGTCTGACATGGCTTATGGAGAGTGTGCAGATAGGACTGTACACAATCAGGCTAGTGATGAAGACTACCGAATTCTCAGAAATAAGTGTCTTCGCGTTAGTTAGGTGCTGTTTTATGATGAAGGTCTTTGTTAGGGTTTCCAGATATCTCTTTTACTATCAAGAAAAACACACAAACCGAGCGGGTGGGAGGCAGAGGCAGGCGAATCTCTGTGAGTTGAAGACTAGCCTGTTCTACATAGCTAGTTCCAGGACAGCCAGGGCTACATAGTGAGACTCTGTGTGTGTATGGGGGGGGTGGTGGTAATGCTTTTAATTTTTCTCAGTACTAGTAATTAAACCTAGGTTTCCACAGATACTAGGCAAGCTCTCTAGCCCTGAGCTACATCCTGGGTCCTTTTTTATTTTTAAAATTATTTGTTTTTATTTTGATACAAGGTCTTGATGACAAGTTACCCAAAGCTGGCCTTGAACCCATTCTGATTCCCAGGCGGACCTTAAATTTAGCCTCCTGAGAATCTGGCCTTACAGGCCACATGCCAGTTCACCAAGAGAAAACTTTGATCTTCCAAATAATAAGGAAATCTTGAGGAATAACTGCTGCAAAAAAAAAACAAATTAGTTCAGCTTTAGTAGAAATTAGGTTTACCTAAACATACTACATAGTGGATTCCTGTCAGGTGTTTTGTCCTGCTGGGTTGAACTCGCAAATCTTCTCTTCTGAGAGTTCATAGACTTACACATGACCTTGAGTCTGACGGAGTAGGAGTGACTAGCTCCCAAACTGGTGGTCCACAGACTGAAGCATAGCAATGCTACTGACGGCAGGCCGGCAGAGATCTGGTTGTCTCCTGCCGTCGGTTGAGAGGGGCGCAGTCGGGCGTCCAGTAGCTCTCTAAAATACTATCCACCACCAGTGATTACAAGATGTTAGAAACACTGGATGATGCATCCTGCTGCTAAGAAAATTTATATTTTTTGGTATAGTCTTCTGCTTTGAGAGGGAAAACGTTTTTTGTTTTTTTGTGACAGAGTTTCTCTGAAGCTTTGGAACCTGTTCTGGATCTCACTCTGTAAGCCAGGCTGGCCTTGAACTCACAGAGATCCACCTCTCTGTCTCCCAAGTCCTGGGATTAAAGGTGTGCACCACCATCTCCCAGCGAGATGATAATTTTTTGTATATTTCACTGTCCCTGTCTGACTCTCTCCCTCCCCCCCACCAGTGCTGAGGGACACTAACCCAGGACCTCATATATCTAAGCAAGTACTCTGTTTTTTAAATTTGTATTAGACATGAATTATACATAATGGTTTCATTGTGACATTTTCATGAATACACACAATATATTTTGATCATCTATACACATACACCTAATGACAACATTATTTCCCTTCTCTGAGTTTTTTTTTGAGCCTTGGAGGGGGTAATATAGATATCTCATTGCTGAATCTAAAACCACTCACAAACAGCACTGGGATCAGTTATGAGTTTTTGCTGTTAACTACTGGCCTCTGCAAGAAGAAACTCCTCTGATCAAAGCCGGCCCCACGAATCTGTGGACATAAATACATGTGTAAGGCAGTTGGATGAACACACCGTGTCTGCTCGGCAGAACAGCAGCAACAATCTCCCAGTAGGCCTGTGACCAGGTTTACAATTCCAGATGTGAATTCCTGCTTACAGAATAGGCTGCAAATCCAATCAGCAAGTGGTTGGTTACTTTTGTAACATATCACACTATTGAGCAAGTCAGCGCTTCTTGCCTGGTAGTTGGTATTGTTGTGTTTCTCTATGTCCAACAACCATGACGTGTAGCATCTTTGTTAAGAAGAATCTTGTTATCTCAGTCTGGTAGGCATCCAAGGACAGTGGCATTTGTTGGTATTACTAGGGGGGAGGCTTGACATTTTTGAACATGTATACAATGAAACATGATAATTCCCCACTCCAACTTTCTCTATATCCCCTCCAAAACATTCCACCCTCAACTTTTTAGGTTTTTGAGTCAGAATTTTTCTGTGTAGCCTTGGCTATCCTAGAACTCTGTAGACTAGGCTGGCCTTGAACTCAGAAATCTGCCTGCCTCTGCCTTCTGAGTGCTGGGATTAAAAGCAAGTACCACTGTGCCCAGCTCAACTTTTTTTTTTCCAAACAAGGCCTCACTATGTGGTCTTGACTAGTCTAGAATTTACTATGTAGACAAGAATGGCCTTAGACTCACAGAGATTTGCCTGTCTGTACCGAAGATTAAAGGTGTGTGCCACACAATGCCTAGCCTGTTTCTGTCATTCTGTTTGTATTTGTGTTATAGTACAGGAACAGTTAATGCTGCCCATATAAGTGGAGTGTGGGACTATGCATTGGAACATGGGAATCCTACCGGTGGCTACATCTTCAGAAAGAATGTTTTCCATCCATCCCCAAAGCAATTATCAACTGCCAATAGTACCTCAGTAAGGGGTCGGAAGCTCACCTAGCCCATCTATATCATAATTTCATCTAGCTTTATGTGGTTCCGGTCTTGCGCAGGTATCGGCTGCTGTGAACTTGTGAGTCTAATAGCCATGTCAGTTCAGAAGACAGCACCCACATCACTCCTCTCTATCCCCTGTGCTCACACTGTCTCCACTTCCTCCTCGCGGACGTTCCGAGCCTTGGTGGTGGTGCGTGGTGGTATCCATTTATTTATTTTTTTATTAGTTTATCAAGTATCAGATTTCCTTACGACTTTTTAAAAACTACATTGTTGGATTTGGTTTAATGTCTCCCTCTCCTTCCTGTCCCTCAACTCCCAATACTCTCCCCACTTCAACTTTTCTACCTCCACTACTCCCCCCCCACTCTCATATCACAGCGTTCTTCTGCCCTCCTCAACTTAAATAATTTCCCCCTTTGACTTAACAATCCCCTTTCTAGTTTCCTGATACATTCTCATTCCCACATAAATGCACATGCATAGAAACTAATAGCTAAGATCTACATCTAGGAGAATATGTGTCTGTCTAATGTGCCTGAGTTCTTTCCTTCATATTGTATTTCTAGTTCTGTTCCTTTTCCTGCACATTTAATAACCTCATTTTTCTTCATTTCTGAATAGTTACATTGTGTATATGTGCTACATTTTCATTACCCTACCTGAGTTGGTGGACATCTAGACTGGTTCCACTTCCTTGCCATTGTGAATAGAGCAGCAGTGAACACAGACACGCAGGTGCCTGCCCCTGACAAGTTAGTGTAGAATGGACAAAGAGAGCTACGTCTGACGCTGGAGAGAAGATGGCTGAGCTGCACAGAGCACTGACTTCTCCTCCCAGCACCCACATGGCAACTCACAGCCTTCTGTAACTCCAGTCCTAGGGGATTCCATGCCCTCTTCTGGCCTCCGTGGGCACCAGACATACATGTATATGTAGACATATGCATGCAGAACATCCCTGTACATCATGTATATGTAGACATATGCATGCAGAACGTCCCTGTACATCATGTATATGTAGACATATGCATGCAGAACATCCTGTACATCATGTATATGTAGACATATGCGTGCAGAACATCCCTGTACATCATGTATATGTAGACATATGCGTGCAGAACATCCCTGTACATCATGTATATGTAGACATATGCATGCAGAACGTCCCTGTACATCATGTATATGTAGACATATGCGTGCAGAACATCCCTGTACATCATGTATATGTAGACATATGCATGCAGAACATCCCTGTACATCATGTATATGTAGACATATGCGTGCAGAACATCCCTGTACATCATGTATATGTAGACATATGCGTGCAGAACATCCCTGTACATCATGTATATGTAGACATATGCATGCAGAACATCCCTGTACATCATGTATATGTAGACATATGCGTGCAGAACATCCCTGTACATCATGTATATGTAGACATATGCGTGCAGAACGTCCCTGTACATCATGTATATGTAGACATATGCATGCAGAACGTCCCTGTACATCATGTATATGTAGACATATGCATGCAGAACATCCCTGTACATCATGTATATGTAGACATATGCATGCAGAACATCCCTGTACATCATGTATATGTAGACATATGCATGCAGAACATCCCTGTACATCATGTATATGTAGACACATGCATGCAGAACATCCCTGTACATCAAAAGGAGATGTCTGATGGTAGCCTTAAATGTGTTAATGTGCAAGAAGTAAGTAATGGTAACATAGACCAATTTGACTTTGATGTAAAGTGTTTCTCCAAAATGTTGCCTAAACTAGATGAAAAGGTGTTCATTCTTTTTTTGTTTGTTTGTTTGTTTTGTTTTGTTTTTTTTTTGTTTTTTCGAGACAGGGTTTCTCTGTGGTTTTGGAGCCTGTCCTGGAACTAGCTCTTGTAGTCCAGGCTGGTCTCCAACTAGGTGTTCATTCTTTATCGTGACTGCTCAGAATGCTGAGGCTTCAAGACTGTTAATTCAAGACTGGCATGGGCTGTGTAATGAGACATTTCCTCTAAAAGTTAGTTAACTGGATAATTACCACAGTACCTATGAGAACACTACAACAAATAAGAATTTTTATAGTTGGGGCTGTAAGTCTATTAGTCTGTAAAGTTAATGTAAATTAGTTTAGGATTTGCTCACTTTTGCTTTATTGATTTAAGTATGAAGGCAGATATAAAGGAAAGCATTGTATGACAAAATAGCCTGTTTTTATCTTGTTGTTTATTTGAATTATGAAAGTGTAGTTTTAGCAGGACTTTGGACTTTCTGTGCAGAAGTAAAATGTTTCATAAAGCACTGGGCAGCTTTTAGTTTATTTACACAGATTTGTTATTTGCTGATGCATGGGAGGGTTTACACATACACAGTGTATTCCTATGTAATTTCTGTGTATATGCATGCATATAGATTTCATAATAAATACAAGTCCAAATCCTTCCTCTGTGGATTGTGGAGCCTCAGCCCCAGCACTGTTCTGTCCCTGTTCTTTCATCTAAACGGAAGAGGAAGCAGGGCTGGTGCCTTTCACAGCACTCACTGCTCTCAGAGGACCTAGATTCTAGTCCCAGGATATGCATGGTGGCTCTCAGGAACTACAGTTCCAGGTGATCTGACTGTTCTCCTGGCCTCCACAGGCACTGCGTGGACATGGTGTACTAATACACAGGCAAAGCACTCAGTCACATAAAAATAAGTAGATCTTTAAAGGAAGGGAAATACTTCAGCAGTAATAATGAGATAGTGGGTACATAAGATAATCGTGTTAGGACTGGAGGATCAAAAGCATCTGTTCCCATCAGTTCGTTTGTAAGTAGATTGTGGTGGGGGAGGAACACAGGCATTGTGGTTGGAGTTGAGCAAAGGCATTCTGGACTCTGGTTCTGTCATTGGTCACTGTGCTATGGACCAGCTGCATAGCTCATTACAAGAAACAGTTAAGACCACAATTGGATATATTTGGCAGTAGATGGATATGATCCCAGCACTATGGAGGCTCAGGCTGAGGCTGAGGATTGTTATTGGTTCTAGTGAAACCTTGTTTCAGGAGAAAAGAAAAGATAATTCTAAGAAGCACACAGTAGTACCTGGACCTTCTGTGTTCTGTAAATACAATAAGGTCCTGGTGCTGCTTTCCTCAACTAGGTTATTCCTGGTGCTTAGAGCCAGACACTGGGTACTGAGTATTCAAAACTTGGGAGTTAATTTCTTGTACCATATTGTACCAATAGTTCATTAAGTTTATGAAGTAATTTAATAAGTAATGTCTTTGAGTTAATATCGCTGTGATGAAACACCATTGGCCAAACCAGCTTGGGGAGGAAAGGGTTTATTTGCCTATAAAACCTGAATCACTGTTCATTGAGGGAAGCCAAACCTGAAGGCAGGAGCTCATGCAGAGGCATGTCGGTTACTGGCTTGCTCCTCATGGGTTTCTCAGCCTGCTTTCTTACAGCTAGCCCAGGAGTGGTACAACTTCCAATGGGCTGGCCACTTCTCAATCAGTCACTAAGAAAATGCCCTACTGGACTGCCTACAGCCTGATCTTTGGGGGGCATTTTCTCAATAGATGTTCTCTGAGTGGACTCCAGTTTGTGTCAAGTAGACATAAACGTAGCAAGTGAGGTGGGCATGGTGGCTCACACCTTTCATCCCAGTAGCGATTGTTATTGATACCAAGAAAGTAAATGTACACCTGGAGTAGCTTGTACAGCACTTTCCCCCACCTCGGACATGCGCTGTCAGAGGAGTAGTGAGAATGGCGGCCCAGCCAGGTGTCAGGGTAGCAAAGTAGTATGCTTGGAGGTGCCCAGGTAGGTAGGTACCAGAGGAGTATTTAAGACTTAAGCATTGATAAAGTTGTTCAGTTTTGCTTTTAAACTGATTAAACAAGGAAACTAACACCTTTTTCTGCAGCAAATTCATGGCCAGGAAGAATAGAATGGGAAATAACTATTTGGTGCCACTTCCTTGGTTCAGGACAAATGGCCCGCAGTCTTGCTCATCATTGCTTTTATGCCGTCGATGTAGACATCACTATGGTGAAATGGTACTGTTTCATGGTGTGCTTTCCCACTAAGTAAGCTCATTCCCTTCCCACAGATCCTAATTATCTCATGGCTAACGAACGCATGAACCTGATGAACATGGCAAAGCTGAGTATCAAGGGCCTGATTGAATCCGCTCTGAACCTGGGGCGAACCCTGGACTCGGACTATGCCCCCCTCCAACAGTTCTTCGTGGTGATGGAGCACTGCTTGAAGCACGGCTTGAAAGGTGGGTGTGGCCTCGGAATGCAGATGTGCAGCCAGTCCTTAGCAGTGCCTGCCTGGAAAGAAAGCCTTTTCCATGGCGACAAGAAATAGAAATCTTGGGTGAATAGTATTGATAATGGCCTTGGCATGGTGGCTCACACCTTTACTTCCCAGCACTGAGGAGACAGAGGCAGGGAGATTTCTGTGTGTTCAGGACTAGCCCATCTATAGAGAAGGTTTCTTGCCAGCTAGGGCTCCATAGTAAGAGACCCTGTCTTTAAAAAAAAATAATAGAATGCAACCTACATTGCATTTTAGTTGACTTAAAGGACTTACAGTAATAAAAGTACAACTGTCTTTGGATAATAGAGTTGAAAGAGCCTTGGTGGCTAAGCAAATAAAGATGGCCCCTCCATCAACTAACAGGAGGAGAGACCTGCGTAGCACTGACGAGTTACCAGCCCAGATCAAAAGTTGGGCAGAACGGGTGCTGTAGTCAGGTTCTGCTCTTCTCCCTTAAGCAGTTTTGGGGTTGGCCCCAGTCTAAGTCACCTTAGTTTCCTTCCTTCCTTCCATTTCACTATTCGGGTTTTCATTGGGCTGTTTTCATCACTAACACTATATGGTTTTAACTACTGAATCATTAAATATTATTATAGGCTAGATCACTAACTCTTTTTAACTTAATTTAATTTTCATGTATATGGGTGTTCTTCTGCATTTATGCCTGTACACCATGTTTGTGCCTGGTGCCCACAGAGACCAGAAGATGACATCAGATCCCCTGGAACTGTAGTAACAGACAGTTATGAGCTGTCGTGTGGGTGCTGGGAGTTTTATCTGGATTTTCTACAAAAATAGTCAATACTTTTTATGGCTGATCCATTTTTCCAGCCCCATTACAAATTCTTAAAAAAAAAATGAAGAACTGAATCTTGGAAGTACAGAATTTTTATTTTTGTAAATTTTTATCTATTACGAAACCATGATTTTTACATGTGTTTCTATGTATGTGGTATACATATATCTGGGGCACACATCTATGGGAATGTGTGTGTGTGAAGGCCAGAGGTTGATGGCGAGTATCTTTCCTATTCTCAATTTTTATTTACCAGCTGAGGGTCTTAGTCAGGCTGGGGCTCACAGACTTGGCTAGTGTAACTAGTCAGCTTGCCCCAGGATGCTCTGTCTCAGTCCTCCTTGTGCTGGGGTTATAGGTCAGCCACCACGCCCACCTGGCTTTTACATGGGCCTTAGGGATCCAAACTCTGGCCACGCTTGTGTGGAAAACACTTGCTTCACTGAGCCATCTCTCAACTTGCATGAAGCGTTTGACACTAATAGCCTAGGATTGGATACCCAGAAAGAATGCTGGAGAGAGAGAACGAGGGAATGGGAACGAGAATGCCGCCACAGATATGCAAGCACCTTAATGTGTCTGTAATAGAGGGGTATTTATGTTGTAAAGAATATTAAAATACTGTTTTGCTTTGTTCCCTTAGCCAAGAAAACTTTTCTTGGACAAAACAAATCCTTCTGGGGGCCTCTAGAGCTAGTAGAAAAGCTCGTTCCAGAAGCTGCAGAGATAACAGCAAGTGTTAAAGATCTCCCAGGACTTAAGTAAGTCTCGGGCTAAGTTTTCTTTCTCTCTTTGAAGAATGGGGTTAATAATAATGTGTGCATTTTCAAAACAGCTCAAGTTTGTAATGTTGTTACCACTAGACACTGTCAGTGTCTCTTGAAGGGTACTTCCTGAAGAGAGGTTGTCTTCATATAATAATACCGGACATCTCTGTTTAATTACAAAAATGAACATGAGAATCAGCAGGACTTAAGAAATTTGACCTATGCCTGGCTGGATTTCGGGAGCCAAGATTAAGTGAGCCTCAGAAACATGAGACCTGCCTTCAAACTTGGGGGGAAAAAGTAGATTGGCTTCCCACGGGAAACTGGCTTAATGTTAACCGGATGCAAGCACACTTTGCCTGTGTCCATCTGAGTATCCGGTTTCTTACCTAACCCGCTCCAAACTTAGGGCTCATTACACACTAAACTGATGGGAAATTTCCAGCTGTGCCAAACAGTGTTCTGGTCTTCAGACTACAGCACATTTACTTATTAATGCAAATGCAAGATTATTTGTTCCAAACACCCAAGACTCACAATCCCACCCACAATTACAAGTGCAAGAACAGGTGGGGGCCTCAGGCAGGGCCTTAGTCTACTACTGTAAGGGCATTGGAAGGAACATGAGTCCTGTCCCACACCAGACCCGCCCTGCTGCCTTTCCTGTTCTTCTCAGCCACTTGGTTTCTGTGCTCTTGTAGGACACCAGTTGGCAGAGGAAGAGCCTGGCTTCGTTTGGCTTTAATGCAGAAGAAGCTTTCTGAGTATATGAAGGCCTTGATCAATAAGAAGGAACTTCTCAGGTATGAACACAAGACAAACTTTCTTCTTGACATGTTCTGCCAATATCATTCAAACTCAAGTCATAGAAACTTGCTAATTGCGTAGGTCAGAAACACTTATACGTAACAGTTTGATCAGTTCGCTGTGCTGCACCTCCCATACTCATTCCTAGTCCTGGAAGGGTATTTTATGCAGTGTATGTCCTCTGTAGCTGTGGCTATCTACGCGTGGTCCTTTGTAGGGCAGTTCAGAACTTTGCACCACCAGAAAACAAGGAAAGCTTATGGCCCACATCCTGTGCATAGACCCAATAGGACAACGGGTTGATAATCATTTCATATGTACCATTCACATAGACCATGTGTTGCCTAGGTTACATAGCAAATCTTCATCACAAAAACAAACAGATACAACCATAATATTCAAAATAAAAGGCAACCAATAGAGTGAAGGAGATTTTTATAATAATTATTATGTAAATATATGCATATTCAACAAAGAATATATATAAAGAATTGGCTGGCAGGCATAGTGGCACACGCCTTTAACTCCAACACTTGGGAGGCAGACGCAGGAGGATCTTTGTGAGTTCAGGATCATCCTGGTGTAGAAGGTAAACTCCAGAACACTTTGTCTCAATAATAATAATAATAATAATTCTACTAAAGTAAAAACAAATACAAACATATGAACATGGACAGAAAATTTAAGCTTTAATAAGGAAAAATTAACTGGGCTGTGGTGATACATGCTTTTAATTCCAGCATTTGGGAGGCAGAAGTAGATGGATCGCTGTGAGCTCAAGGCCAGCCTGATCTACAGAGTGAGTTCCAGGACAGCCATGGCTACACAGAGAAACCCTGTTCACAAAACAAAATGAAACAAACAAATGACTAGTAAACATAGAAAAAGATGTGTGACTTCACCAGCCATCATAAAAGTATATATTAAAACAAGATACAGGGGTCAGCAAAATGGCTTAGTGGGTAAAATCACTTGCCCATAAGCCTGGTACCCAGAGTTTAAGCCCCAGACCCACATGGCAGAAGGAAAGAACCAATTCCTGCAAATTGTTTTCTGACTTTCATACACATTCTGTGGCACACACCCCCCCATACACAAACAAGTAAATAAATGCAATAAAACAAGGTGATACTGGTGTTTATCCAAAATAACCAAAATGAAAGGGCAGATGGTACCAACTATTGGTCAGGTATGATGGCACACACCTGTAATCCAACACCAGGACATATGAAGAATTGCTCCAAGTTCTAGGCCAAGTTCAGACTCCAAGTTTAGCCTTGTATCATGAGACTTTGTCTCAATATATATACATTATATATATCATACACATGTATATATGTGTGTAATGTTAGAAGGGATATGAAGTAACTTTCTGCTAATGCTGAACGGGGTCTGAAATATTAACACTTGTCCAGTAGAGCACAGAATAACTATTAGCTCTTGTAAACTGGACAAAGAGGGTTTTGCTATATATAACTTCATTTCATTTAACTCAACAGTTAAACTCCTGAGTATGTCTAACAAAACTGTATCTGTGGTGCTCAGTAGAGTGGCACATGGCTTACATTCCAGCAGTAGGGTGCAGAGGCAGGTGGATTTCCATGAGTGTGAGGGCAGCATCGTCCACATAGTAAGTCCTAGGCCAATCAAGGCCGCATGATGGGACTCCGTCTTAAAACAGAAAACAAAAGGCCATCTATGTGTATACCAAAAAAAAAAATACACACAATAGTGTTCTGAGAAGCACCGTAACTTCCATGCACTGGACAGCCCAGATGTCCACCATCAATAATAAACCAGGTGTGTGAGCAAACACCTGTGAGTCTAGCCAGTACTCAGAAGGCTCACGAAGAGCTCAAGGTCAGCCTGGACTACATAGTAAAGTTCAGGCCATCCTGTCCTAATGCCAAAAACTAAAAGTAGAATGGGTATTCCTGTCATACAGTGCAGTCCAGCAATGAAAACAGACTACAACTTGTAGAATATTGCACAAAGGATTCCAGATACAAAAAGAAAGTCACTACAAAAGTTCACAACTGGTAATATCAGTCTCTGATGGTAGAAAGCAGGATACCTTGGGGATGGGAGGACAATGATGGAGAAAGAAGGTCTCCAAGAGTCTCTCTCTGATTCAGTTAACAATTGCACACATAACTGTGGCTCCTGGGAAAATTCATACACTCACACATGTATGATTTACAGAAGGGTAGCCTTCTGTACCTATATTAAACTTCAAGTCAGAAAGTCATCTTGCTGGTAGTTTTGAAATGTGTGATGTTGGCATGCAGCCATGCTCAGCTCCCAAGCTCGTGAGTGGAAGATGTTGAAATTGAGGCCCTGAGACTCGGCTGTTAAAGAGCACTGGTGGCCCCAGTTCTGCAGAGTCTCCTTCACAGGCTGTCAGGGTGCAGAACCGCACATGATTCATTACTGAGAGAATCGGCAAACTTGCCAACATTGTGCTGCAATGGTGCTGGTTTTGTTTTGTTTTGTTTTTGGATAAAAAAAATGTGCTAAAAATTTGCTTAAAAAAATCAACATTTTTATCATTTGCTAATATACTTTGTAGAGTCAAAGGAAAAACAAAAATCGAAATTTGGTGTCCTGCATTGATGGTTGCCAGAGATCAAGGGTGACTGACCTTGGGTGAGGACTCCCCAGTGACTTATCGGAAGCCAATAGAGTACAGTGTTTTTGCAAAGCTTGATGTCGAGGTGGTGAAAGTTGTATGGCATGTCTCTGGGTCTTTCTGTTGTTTGGCTTTAGCTTTGCGAGTTGGAGGTTAAGGACAAAAACTCAAACATGCTACACACCACACACATGGTTTGTCTTTTAGCTGCACATCCAACCCCTTGGAGCAAGGTCACATTTGGTGTTTTTAGAGAGTTGCCTATGTAACCCAGACAGGACTTGGATTCAGAAACCTCCTGAATTCTGGGGGTATAGCCATGCCTCACCAAGGATGGCTTCAAAAAGCTGTGCGTGCGTGCATGCATGCGTGCGTGCATGTGCTGAGACAAGGTCTCACGGCTAGCTCAGTCTGACCTAGAATTTACCATGTTGTCTGGCCTTGCAAGTGTACTCTTCGTGCTTGTGTCTCCCAAGTCCTAAGATTATAATTGTAAGATGCCATGCTAAACCTGGAAACCTAGACAGGGTTTTACTGTGTAACCCTGTGGGCCTGGAACTTGCTCTGTAGACCAGGCTAACCTCTAAAACTGTTTCAGTAGACTCATTTTGGAGCAGTTACAGATTGATAGCAATAGAGTACGAGGTACAGAGAAGGAATTCCTGTATCCTCTGCTCTAGGTGTGCACATGCAGGCGCGCGTGCACACACGGGCACATCTTGTTCTTTTGAGGTTTGTGGTTTGTATGAGGGCTCACGCTTGTGCTGTACATGCTGTGAACTCTGAACGTGTCATGCTGTAATGTTCTTGGGGTCTACCTATTTATGACTCTCTCATTCAACTTTAATTACTAACCATTTTCCGCCTCCTTGGTTTTGCCTTTTCCAAAATATCAGCTAGTTAGAAGCATAAATATATATAACCTTTTCACTTAGTAATATACTCTCAGGGTGCTCCATGACTTTTCATGGCTCAGGAACTCATTTTTAGTGCTAAACAATAATACATTCCTTATGTTTATTTATCCATCTTAGTTGATTCCACTTTTCAAAGGAAGCTGCTCACAGCACCCCTTGCAGGTCTGTGTGGATGTAGGCTTCCAGCTTCTTTGAATGAATGCTAAGAAACATAGTTGTTAGATCATACATCACTGTTTGGGTAGTGTAGGTATATTTAACCATCTGTGGATCTTGAAGACTCTCCACCCATTTATAATTTTCTATATACTTGGGGTTTTTTCTTTCTTTTTTTTTTAAGTTTGCTTTTTTGTTTCTGGGCTCTGAAGTGGTAAAAGCTCAGGCAGCCTGTTTCAGAGAGGGACTGGCTAAAGTAAGGGAGACTGATAAATAATTAAGTAATACAGTGAGATGCTGTAAAATCAATGTAAGGCTGGGCAGCAGTGGGAAGCAGAGGCAAGTGGATCTCAGTTAGTTCAAGGTCAGCCTGGTCTACAGCCAGGACTTAAATTATATAGAGAAACCCTGTCTCAAAAAAAAAGAAAAGAAAAAAGAAAAACAAAATGTAAACAAAATTATAGGAAATTATTTTCTAAAATAATTTTTAAGCCAGAAATATTTTTTAAGAAATTTTTTAAGCCAGAAACTATTTTCAAATTAATTATAATGGTATAATTGCTCTTTTGTTAATTATGACATAATTTCATATATCATATGGCAAACATATTATAAATGCATATTGCATGAGGAGGGCCCGCTTGTTCATCCCGGCTGCCCGGCTAGCTTAGCTCCAAAATAACCACACAGAAATTGTATTAATTAAATCACTGCTTGGTCCATTAGCTCTAGCCTCTATTGGCTAGCTCTCACATCTTGATTTAACCCATTTCTATTAATCTGTATATTGCCACGTGGCAGTGGCTTACCGGGAAAGATTCAGCATGTCTGACTGGCGGCTCCATGGTGGTTCTCTGACTCTGCCTCCTTCCTCCCAGAATTCAGTTCTGTCTTCTCTGTCTACCTAAGTTCTGCCCTATCAGAACAAAGCAATTTTCTTTATTCATTAACCAATACAAGCAACACACAGAGGGGACTCCCACATCAAATGCATATGTATTTCATAAGTTATCAAGCGTCTTAAATAATTGGTAGATGTAATTAAAAGGTTTTGTTTGGCTGGAATCTCCAGCTCACTCCTGCTTGATCTGGAAAGTCCCATTCTCTCTCTCTCCAAACCCCACCCACTCAGAGAATCTCCAACAAAGAAAAGGTGCCAGAAAGTCTAGTTCTGTGCTCTTGGCCACTGCAGCAGCTCCTCCCCTGAAGTTGCCAGTAGTTCAAGACCCCTCCTAAAGCGGCCAACTTTTGACCATACTTGGGCACAAACCAAGCTTGTGGAGGATACGTCATTGCGCCATCACTTGTGGGGTATAAAAGTCCCTGCTTTAGTTCCCGTGTGTGACTTCTCTGGCCTTGATATCTGGGTTGAGGGACACACCCAGGAATTGCTTTGCTCAAATAAACCTGTTCTTTTACTTTTTCCGTCCGGCTTGATCTGGCTTACTGCGGCAACAGAGAAACCTGTTATCAGGAAACCTATTGGGTTTCACGTGTGTTTCTTTTACTTTTGATTTTTAGTAATAACTATTTTTACCTAAGTTAGATGGGAAATGATTCTTTAAAACTCTGAGATCAGGGACTGGAGAGATGGCTCAGTGGTTAAGAGTACAAACTGCTCTTTCAGAGGACACAGGTTCAATTCCCAGCACCCACATAGCAGGTCACAACTACTGTCTGTAACTCAGGATCTGACACCTTTACATTGATGCACATAAAATAAAAATTAAAAAAAAAAACCAAAACTCTAAGATCATCTTCGGATATTTACAGTACATGTTATTCGGTAGGCAGCTGTGTTGCTGGGGTGGGGCTTGGTGGTAGAGGACTCTTGCATAGCATTCAGAAAGGTTGGGGTTCAGTCTCTAGCAGAGCCTCGTTTTCTAGCCATGTACATGTGTGCATATGCACACACACATATGAATATATATGCTGAGGTCTTACTGTGCTCCATAGGTTTCTGGAGCGCGAGGTCTTACTGTGCTCCCTGGTTTCTGTTGCAGTGAGTTCTACGAAGCCAATGCCCTCATGATGGAAGAGGAAGGAGCTATTATTGCTGGTCTCCTGGTGGGTCTGAATGTCATCGATGCCAATTTCTGCATGAAAGGAGAGGACCTGGACTCTCAGGTATGGGAAATTCTCCTATAACTAATGGTGCCACTCTGTGTCCTGTCCTCTCACACCAACCAAGTTAGAAGACATTGTGAGCATCAGAAACAGGATTCCTTTCATTTTGTTGTTCCTATAGAGTAAATATTTAATATGACTTTGAAGTAAGAAACCGCTTTGCACACTTAGAGGTCAGTAAAGGAAGAAGCTCTATTAGTTTGTGACTGATTCTGGCTAGGCACAAAAGGGAGCCAGCCTCAGATAGAAAATTTTACCAATTTACATATATGGGCCCCAGGCTTATGCAATTTACACATATTGTTTCGGCCCCAGGTTACACTTAGAACAATTTGAACAAGCTAGGAAACTGTAAGTCTGACTGACCACCTGGACAGATGGGACATTTGCACAGCAGGACAATGCCTGATTGCTTAAGTGCAGCAGTGTTGAGCTTTTCGTGTAGTTGTTACCCAGGTTCCTCCCACCCTACCCAGTGAGAGCGCTGGGATTTAAGGGCAGACCAGGGTTTCACGGTGGTTGTGGCCCCCTGATATTCCTGGAGGCATATTCTTTGTTCTGGGTTGGGCCTAAGGGACTTTAAGTCAGGATTGTCTCCTTTTGTTGTGGAAAAGGAGCCTTCACTGCAGGTCAATCTTGGCAAACACACATTAGCAGAAACTTTCTCAGCAACTGCAAACTTTAAGTTAAGGAACAAAATGTTCTTTCTCTCAGTTTCTAAAAAGCCTGCTCAGTACATTACTGTCTTTCAGTCACATTGGAGGCAGCGTCCTCTTAGAGAAATTCACTTTCTATAACTTACTATTTCTCAAGCAAGTTTATTAGTAAATCCTTCATAGCATCATTGCCCTGCTTCAAATTCCCCCTTTGTCTCAGTGTGAATAGGAAAAATTAGGTTTTTGTCTTTTTCAAATTCTGGCCTCGGCTGTACTTCCTGAATATATATTAAAAGCCAGGGCAGCGAGGGAGTGCAGTGAAGGCTCTGGGGTTCAACTGCTTAGTTTCAGAGTCTTATTTTCTAGCTGAATATATCTTTTAGTTGTTTTTGGTGCTTTCCATTTCTTGAATTGTACAGATAAAAAAGAGTAGTTAATGGGGTTTTTATGAGCACTAATGGAGTTTATGTAAATACAGTTCACCTTGATCAGGGCCATGCTTGAGTTAACTGCCCAGTAATAAAGATGTTTCACTGAGACTATTTCTCATCCCTTATAATGTGGTGAGTTTGTTCCATTTTTCTAGGGGAAATAGGAAGGTTGTGTTGTGTGATTTGGATTTTTAAGAAAGGAATAAGATGGTAATAAAGTGGCAGATTTGAGAAGATGAAGATGTTCCTCAGTGAAAGTTGAAACAGACACCACAATGTTAGCGGTGGTCGGTAGGGGCGGTGCGAAGGCTGTGGGTGTTTAAATTGCTTTTCTTTTTCTGATCCTGTGAAACATAAACAAGGGAATAGGTGTTGTTTCTGCATTATAACTATAATGGTTTTATTAATTTTTACATTATAATGTAATTACATCATTTCTCTCTTTCCTTCCTCCAGATCCTCTAATAACTCCCTCGTCAATATCTTCCAGATTCACAGCCCCCCTTTTTAATTGTTGTTCCCTGCATATGTGTTTATGTGTATACATATAGATCCCTAGCTATACCCTGCTCAGTCTGTATACTATTTCTTGTGTGGGTGTTTTCAGGGTTGACCCTTTGGTATTGGATTAGCAGCTGTATGCTCTTCCCTGGAGGAGACCTCCCTCCCACTGCTGGCATTCCTTGGTGGCCTGTAGTTCTTTGTGTGTGCTTGGGGCCTGACTGTCCCCTGTCTGCTTTTGTATCTTTTGTTGATGTCCTCGTTCACCTCGGGTTTAGGCTATCAAGCTGGTGACACTTTATGGGTGTAGCTTCTGACTATACAATTTCAAACTTTAAAACTAAATAGGAGACCACAAAGGGGCTGACAAAGATGAGAAGGTCAAAAGGTCACATGTGGTACGAAAATGCAGAGTAAGCCACAGGGGTGAAGGGACAAGGAAGAAGGGATGAGGCACTAAAGAGTACGTAATGAAACCCAATTCTTTGCAAGCTTGTAGAAATTAAGTTTAAAAAGAAAACTTTTATAAATAACTTTTAAAAAGCTTTTTCTAGAAGAAAATAAAGCCAGTAGCAGAATGCCTGAAAACGAGAAAGAAAATTTAAACCTTACTCTTTGTGCTAAGTATTCGTTGACTGTCATGAATTGTTTTTTCTTTTTCTTCCTTTTTCTTTTGTTGTTATTTTTGGTGATGGTGGTGGTGGTGTGTGTGTGTGTTGCTGGGCATGGAAGTGAGTTGTGCCTGTTAGGGGCACAGTCGGCTGTACTGAGCCACACCCTCGCCCCTGTGACTCACGTTGGCTCCTCTAATTTCTCACTTTACATTACCTTCCTAGTAAAATGTTAAACGCTCCTCATGGACTTCTGGTGATGGTGATGGTTATGTTACTTCTAAATGCCTAGAAAGCAACATTGTTTTATGTCGGGAATAGTGTCGAATTTTCTGTTAACTTCTGAAAATTCTCTCTGTAGGTTGGAGTTATAGATTTTTCGATGTATCTCAAAGATGGAAACAGCAGTAAAGGTAGTGAGGGGTATGTATGAAGAAATTGAGTTTCTTTTTCCTCAGAATGTAGTGTTTTGGGTTTTTTTTGTTTGTTTGTTTGTTTTGTATTTGAGACAGGGTTTCTCTGTAGCTTTGGAGCCTGTCCTGGAACTAGCTCTTATAGACCAGGCTGACCTCAAACTCACAGATATCCACCTGCCTCTGCCTCCCAAGTGCTGGGATTAAAGGCGTGCACCACCACTGCCTGACTAGATATAGCATATTTTTCCTTGTCTAGTTTATAACAATATTGTGTTAGTAGATTTAGTAGACAAACTTTTGGTTATATAGCTTTAATAAAGTCTTGACAAAAATATCTGATTATTGGGCCTATGATTAAAAGGATTTTTAGGTGAATGACTTTCCTGCTAGGTATTTCGGGGGCAGACATAATAAAGATATATAAAGTCAACCCAATTCTCCATATCTTTTTTTTTCCTGATAGCCTCGTACTATATCCCAGAGTGGCCTAGCGCTCCCTCCCCACGTAGATCAAGCTGGCCTTGAACTCGGGCTTCCCTGCTGCCTCTGCTTCTCAGCATAGGAGCCAAGTGTAAAATCACCCCGTCCAGCCTGTTCTCTGTTGTTTGAAGTAGAGCTTGAAAATTTGGACAAGCTCAGCATTGCTGCGCCCTATCTTTGCCCCACCCTGGAAGGCTGAGCCTCGATGACCAGAAACTCAAACAGAGAAACAAGCCAGCCATGATGGCACATGCCTTTAATTCCAGCACTCAATATCTGTGCACTCAAGGACAACCAGAGCTGAGTAGAGAGACCCTGTATTAGAAAGATATGGACTGGGGCTGGTGAGCTGGTTCAGCGGAAAGAGCACTGGCTGCTCTTCCAGAGGATCTGGGCTCCATTCCCAGCACCCACATAGTAGCTCACAACCATGGGTAACTTTAGGGGGCACAGGGGTACTGCACACATACTGTGCAGTCATACACAAAGGAAAACATGCAGTCACAGAAAATAATTCTTAAAATATCTTGACCCTTAAGAAAGCCGTATTAATGTAGGTTGTTTCTCCCACTTTTGAACCACTGACTCTTTCTCTTTAACATGTCCACGGTGTGTCTGTGGCCAGCCGTCTCTGGCTTTAGGAGAGCTGGGTGAAAGCTGTATCAGGTATTTCTGCCACTTCTCTTACCTCTGTTTCCATTGTTTTTCCCTCCAGGGATGGTCAGATTACTGCAATTCTAGACCAGAAGAACTACGTGGAAGAACTCAACAGACATCTGAAGTAAAGACTGAATAGAATTCTTTTATTGGGGGCTTGTAGAGAGAAAAGGGAATCATAAAACAGTGAGCAGTGACGACCCGTTCAGTCACTGTACAGCAGAAACACAGAAAATTCCATTTGCCAATCACAGAACTAAGTACTGGATAAGTTAGGGAACTTTCAGCAGAAGGCAATAAAAGGTTATCATGAGATTGTAACTTAGAGGTTAAGTAAATATATTCAATAAGAATCATAAAACGTGACACATATATTTTGGCCTTGGATAAAGCCACCTGCTGCAGTACTGACCTTGGGTAAAGCATCTCTCTTGTTCCCTTGCACTTCTCGCTTACACACTAAATTGATATATTAACTTTCCCCCTCCTTGCTCACTACCACTAATTTATCACTAGATACTTCACACTCTCCAGAATTACTTTAATATTCTTGGGTTAAAATTATTAATTTTAGAAGAACAATTAACATCGTAGCCATTAATTATTATCTTGTTTGCAGTTTATAAGGTCTGTTGTAAAAGTCACTCCCCCCACTCCGCCCTCTCTCTCTGAGACAAGGTTTCATCTTGTAGCATGGCTGGCCTGGAAATTGCTATATAGACCAGGCTGGTACCTGGCTTTGAACTCATGGAGATCACCTTCCCCGGCTTCAAGGGCTGGGATTAAAGGTGTGTGCCACATGCCTAGCATAAAAGGCATTATAACTGACTTATAAAGTTTCTATAGGCACAGAGGCAGAGTACCCTTTGCAGGTCTCAGGTCTCATTATATAAAAAGTTTAAAATATACTGGGGACTTGAGAGATGGCTCAGCAGTTATGACCCCTGACTGTCCTTTAGGAGGATCCAGGTTCACTTCCCAGCACCCGCATGAGGACTCAACTGTCTGTAACTCCAGTGCTTCTGTGGGCACAGGCATACACATGGTACACAGCATACATACAGCAAGACATCCATACACATGAAATAAAAATTAAAAATGAACTCAGAAGGGATCTCAGGGGCAATTTATTGGAATTCAAGAAAAAGTCCCAAGCAGGCAAGTTACAGATCTTGACAGCTGCTGAGCTGAAGAAGGGGGGAAGTTACATGTTAACAGTATACAAGTAAAAAGATACATCCTGAAGACTAAGTTTCTAGGAAGAAAAGTGCAATATTGCACTTCTTACAGAGTTTGTGAGTGTGGTTGCAGAAGCAGGATTCTGCCCTGTAGGGCCAACCAAGGAAGAAATGTTCACTTCAGTTGCGTTATTTAGCCTCGGGGTCTCCTGAGAGTTGCTCTGGGCAGCCCCGCTGTGAGGATGTGTCTAAGGTGGAAGGGTGACAGCTATCAGCATTTTCTGTCAGTTACGTTCTTCAGTCCTTAGCTCGGGGCTGGTGGGAACAGCCAACAGCAGCTGTTTCTGTGGGTTTATCCTTTGACTTCTGACTTTGGGCCAGTTAAGCCAAAGCCCATGCCATTGGCGTATCTTTAACCCTGCAGTTTGTTTCAACTTTTAGATCTGTATGAACTGCATGGAAGGCCAGTCACGGTGGTTTATTCTTAATCTAGCTGGAAAGGCTAGCATTGAGAATGAGTTATGAGCTTGGGATTTTCCACAGTAGTGCTTGATATTGGCCTCCTTTATATATTTATTTGTATATTTATTTTTGGTTCTCACCAAGATATTATGACTGTTAATTTGTCTCAGAGGAAGCTGGCATATTGATATTCATATTTCAAACGGCACCTAAGGAAATGATAGTGAGAAAGGACCCTTTATTTCCTTCCTTCATGCCTAGAATCCTATCAGTATCAATATAAATTTTGAGTAATCTTGATTCCAGCTAGGAAATTCAAGAACAATTAAGTATATTTTCTCTGGGGGAAAAGTAAGAAGTAAGTGTGACCATAACGGTCAGCGACCACGTCAGCCAAGCAAAGATGTGCTTGTATTTGATACCCAAACATAGTCTCAGTTCTTCCTTGCCCTTACTGTACCTCAGTTCTCTGTCTGTAGGCAGAGATACCTAACAAAAGCTGTTGAAGGAAGGAAGCGGTCGAGTGCGGTGAAAAGCATCACAAGAGTAGCTGGTGTACATATGGGCTGTTTTGTCTCCTGTAGGGAGCGCTCAGAATGTACCAGGTACTCGCTCTTTGATTTCACTCACCGAGCGCCACCTCTGTGCCAAGGACTGGCTCATGTATGCTGTCTCCGAGCATACCAGTCTGGCAGAAATCGTGTGCATTGTTTCAGAAGGGATTGGGATATAGATATGATCAGAACGTGTTGTATGCATGTATGAAAAATCACAAACTCATTCTGTGCAATTAATGATCTAGTTGAGCTTGTAAAGAGTTGTTATAGACTGATAACTATGAAAGGGGTTAAGAAGGCAAGTGCAAGCTGTTGTCCTGTTTTTCAAGAGACTGTTATGTTTTTTCTTGTCTTAATAGTGCTACTGTAAACAACCTTCAGGCAAAAGTAGATGCTTTAGAAAAATCCAACACTAAATTGACAGAGGAGGTAAGTGTTTGGGAATCAATCATTTGACCTATAAATTTAATAACATAAATTAGTGAAACCGATCATTCCTGTTGCCTTGGACATGATTTGACTTTTCAGGTAGGAACCACTGTAGGAAACAACTTCCTGCCCTGGCTGCATTGTCATTCATTTTCCCAGTGGGATTAGATAGAATACAACCTGATACTCAGGATTCAGTAAGCATTCTGGCCACTGTTGATGTGGTACAACTAGACAAAGACAACCCCCTCCCCCATCTCTTTTAGACAGATTTTTGTGGAACACTGATGTGTGTTCCAAGCTGGCAAGCTCCTGAGCCACACATCCTGTCTGTTCTTGAGTATGCCTGACCAAGCAGCTTTGGCCGGTGATCCCTGCTCTTGTTATGCTTCTTATTGTCATGTGCTCCTGACTAAGATGATCACTTGACCTCTAAAAAAGCCCAGGTT
This sequence comes from Microtus pennsylvanicus, assembly GCF_037038515.1. Taxonomy (NCBI): domain Eukaryota; kingdom Metazoa; phylum Chordata; class Mammalia; order Rodentia; family Cricetidae; genus Microtus; species Microtus pennsylvanicus. The sequence goes on along the minus strand of NC_134590.1, from coordinate 16,492,144 downwards.
CCCCACTGGCAAATGGGGGTGCTTTTACTTCCTCTTTCAACTCCACAATGACTCTGAAGATTAGGCAAGAATATAAATGAGAACGCTCTTAGAAAAGCCCTTAGAATAGGAAGGGGAAATTAACCTCAAGGCTGGCATCTGATTAGTAGGCTAAATCTGTAGCTTAGCCTTTGTTGAATAGAAGTAGACATTTCATCAAGATCTTATGTGAACTAGCCAGAATGCAAGCTCGTTCGCTGTTTTTAATCATCCTATTAGGCACAGCGAGATAAACTTGGTTTAAAGAAATTCAGTGCATTAAATATGAGTATGCTAATTAGTTTTTCTTTAGAAATAGAGATAGACAAAGAGACAGAAAGACAGACAGACAGACAGATAGAATATAGTTTCTGTCTTTTTTTGAAACACAGTCTTATTTAGCTCCCCCTGACTTTAAATTTAAACCCTCCTGCCTTAGCCTCCTAAGTGCTGAATTACCTATAACAGGTCTTTTGGAGAGTTCCCAATGTGATTCCCATGACAGGAAGTGACTACTTGATTAAACCTTTGTTTAGACAGCGTTTCACGATCTTCTGTTCATTTGTTTTTGAGACAGGACCTCATCCTGTGAACATTTTAGAAGCATTCTCACTAAATGTGTTTAGAATGTAGCCATGGAGATGCTCTTGAATTAAACAGTCTCTGCCCCGGGGCGTAGTAAAAAGGCAGCAGAACGGGGAAGGTGACCGAGTGGCTAATGTGCTCACTGTGCAAGCAGGAGGACCTGAGTGAGTTTGGATGCTTAGCACCCTATAAAAACTGGGTGTGTCCACACATGTGTGCAGTCCAGCCCTGGGGGATGCTCACAGCCATTGTAGGCCAAAACTTGAGTGTCAGGTTCAGTGAGAGGCCTTGTCTCAGACAGTAAGGGAAAGAACGCTGAAGGAAGACTCCCCACGCGGACCTGAGACCTGCGTGTACACACTCATTCATACCTGCACCCATGCACACATCCACATAAAAGTATTCACGGTAGAGAAGCAATATCAGGTGATTTTCATTTTCATTTTACGTACTTGAAAGAAACTTCCCCTATGTTCCTCATTAGAACTTTTCTTTTTCTGAGACTGGATCTCACTTTGTAGTTGAAGCTAAAGAGACTCTACTAGCCCCAGCCTCCAAAGTGCTGGGATTACAGCATGTACCACATATCTGACTGATAAGTACAATTTTAAAGGGTGATAGACAGCTTCCTTTAGCTATAGATTTCCTAAGAATGTTCAAGTCTGAAATTTATGCCTTAGCAGATAATAAAATATTCTAATAAAAAAATAAAAAAATTTTTTGTTTTTTAATTTTGGTCAACAGCTTGCCGTTGCCAACAACAGAATTATTACCTTACAAGAAGAAATGGAACGAGTTAAAGAAGAAAGCTCCTATCTATTGGAATCCAGTCGGAAGGTAAGCCCTAAGTGGGTTCTAAGACCTTCGTGAGGGGACTCTGTGCATTGTGCAGTCCACAGGGAGGTGGCCAGTTCTGGGCACTGACGTATATCAAACATACTCTTTACCTGGACTCTGTAACGGAGAACAGGGTACAGCTCTCGAAAGCTTGCGCCCTCCACTCTGCCACAGCGCATCATTGCTTACATTTGTTTAGAGACTTGGAAAGTCTAATTCAGGCTCTTGTCTGTATGAGCTAATAACTTGTTCTGTGTTTAGTGGTTACAATGTTTATAATGGAGCTGGAGAGATGGCTCAGTGGTTAAGAAAGTTATTGCTGTTCCGGAGGACCTGGGTTCAATTCTTAGCTCCTACACGGCAGCTCACAGCTATCTGTAGCTCCTTTTCTAGATGATCCAATTCCCTCTTCTGCCCTCTGGGATCACCAGGCACACAGGTGTGCACAGACATACATACAGGCAAAATATTCATATCTTAAAATAATTTATGTGATAAATATACCATTATTTTTACACTGTGCTACTCCTTTAAAAGTGAGTAGCCTAGTTATGTGTTGTCACTGGGTAAATTAGCATGAAAATGAATTTTCTACATATCAATATTTTCAAGGACCAAGCTTTTGCTTTGTTTTGTTTGAGGGGAGGTTGTTTTTTGGCCCTGACTGTCCTGGAACTCATTCTGTAAACCAGGCTGGCCTCGAACTCAGAGAGTCACCTGCTTCTGCCTCCCAAGTGCTGGGATTAAAGGTGTGCACCACCAACTGCCCACTCAAGAACCAAGCTTTAGGTAGTGTAGTGTTGCAAGATATTTGATTACAGTGTGGAAAATACATCACTCTGATTAGTTTAATAAAGAGCTGACTGGCCAAGTGCTAGGCAGAACTTACAGACAGAGGATGCTGGGAAGAAGTGCAGAGTTGCCAACCAGGCACAGAGGAAGCAGGAAGACCGCATGGGCAGTACAGAGTAAAGATAATACAGCCATGAGACAGAAAATAAATTAATAGGAATGGGTTAATTTAAATTTTAAGAGCTAGTTAGAAGCAAGCCCAAGTAAGCTAAGGTCAAACGTTCATAATAAGAAGTCTCCATGTGGCTATTTGGGAGCTGTCTGGTGGGACAGAAAACTGCCTACAGTATAAATTTACAAACTTATTTTATATTTTTCAGTTCTGTCTTCTTAATTTTCTTGCTGTTATCCTTTGGGACAGAGTTTTACTGTGTGACCCAGATTGACCTCAGACTCTTGCCTCTGCCTCCCAAGTGCTGGGCTTAGAAGTAAGCATACCTGTGTCCAGCCTTGGGGAGCATAACATGATGCTTTCAGCCCAGATAATGCTTGGTGTCGTTACTGTTCTAATTTATGACAGAATTACATTAGGGGAACATTCTAATTGATAGATCTATCAACTGTGTGCAGATTGTTTGTTTGTTTATGACTTCATGGCATCCTTCCTGGCTACTGCTAGTGTTTCTAGAGGTATAATGGGATAAAAAGTTTCCTATGTAGAGTATTAGTATTTGACTTTGAGGAATGGATATCATTAAAACATTAAACATTAAAACAACTGTAAATGCTCAGAAGAATTTCGTTAGTGGCTTCCTTCCTTTTAGCGAAGATATTTGGACAGTGACATGTGAAACTCTCTGGGAAAATAATGTAGTACCACCCACACCTCTGAACCAACTCCTATTTTGCAGTGAATCAGGATATTGGGGTTCTGCATTTTGTTTTTGTTTTTGAGCCATGGTCCGATGGAACCCAAGCTGGCCTAGAACTTGGTATATAACTAAGGATGGCTTTGAACTCCTAATCCTCCTGCTTCCACCTCCCAGTGCCAGGGTTGAAGATCTGAGCTGTCCCCAGTTTTAGGAGGTGCTAGGGGTTGAATGCAAGGCTCGTGCAGGCTGAGCAGCCACTCTGCCATCTGCACTGCATCAGCCCCTTTGTTTGTTTGTTTGCTTGGGTAGGTGGGTGAGTGGTTTTTGTTGTGTGTGTGGTCTTTGTTTTTAGACAGTGTCTTAGTCTGTACTCCAGGCTGGCCTCAGACTCCCAGCAATCTTCTTGCCAGGCTCCACGTACTCAGACTACGGGCACCACATACAGCTATGGCAGTGTTTTCCAGGACTGAGGGGGCGAATCTCCACCACCAGTTTTGGTAACTCACTTTTAGGGTTTTTAATAAAGAGACAGCAGATTTCCAATCCAACCTCATACACAATAAACCTTATACGCAGTGTGCATTTCTTTATTGTGTTTGCAAATTTGATGTCAAGTCTCGTAGTCCTTAAATATGTGCTCTTCTGTGCCTTTTCAAGGGTCCTAAACAAGACAGAACTGCAGAAGGGCAAGCACTGAGTGAAGCAAGAAAGCATTTAAAGGAGGAGACACAGTTACGATTGGTAAATTCCTTAACTTCTAGTAGCGAGAAGCTGCAGATGTCCCATCAAAGATGCAACACTCAATAATGCGCCCTGTCTTTACAAACCCTATGAAACTGTTTCTTGCCCTGCCCACTCTGCAGTATCTCTAAAAATGTGGAAAGTTGGAAAATGAGAGATGCTTTAATGTGTGCTTAATAAGTTACTTCAAGTTAAGAGGACATGGCAGAGGGGGTCGAGAAATGGCTCAGCGGTTAAGAGCACTGGCTGCTCTTCCAGGTTCTGAGTTCAATTCCCAGCAACCACGTGGTGGCTCACAAACATCTATAGTGGGATCTGATGCCCTCATCTGGTAAAAAGTTGTTCATGCAGACAGAGGACTCATGCATAAAATGAATAAATCTTTAAAAGAAAGAGTACATGGCAGAAATTCAGGTTCTCTGCGAATAGAACCTTCTTAATGCACTTCAATAACTACCATTTACTCTCTGTATGTTTGTAAATTAGGGATTAAAATGTTTTTCATTAAAAGTATCCTAGAAATAACATCAGCATGTTGCAGCATGATTCATTTTTATCATAACTATTTAAAGAGGGAACGCATGATACAGAACTTGAAAGTTGTCATTTAAGAGATATGAAACTAGGTAAGACCGTCCAAGGTGTGCCCTGGGCACAGCCTGAATGTGTAAGAAAACTCCAGTCTGTATCTTTGTTCTGCTAAAGAATGCTGCCATGACTATAGTAGAAACCAAAGAGTCTCATAGTAGTGATGAAATTTCACTCGGCCTTACTGGCCATCCAGATGGCCAGAAACTGAACTGTTACTTCAGTGTCTCAGCTCTATCAAGAACATCCCAGCAAATGTTCTTCTTAATCCTAATCGTTGTTATTATTATTTTGTTTTATTCTGAGACTGGGTTTCTCTGTGTAGCCTTGGCTGTCCTGGAACTCACTTTGCAGACTAGACTGGCCGCTAGCCCATATATTCACCCGCCTCTGCTTCCCGATTGCTGGATTAAACGTGGGTGGATTAAACTGCCACCCAGCTCCTAATAGTTATTATTAGTGTCTTATTAATTATTATTAGTCATTAATGTCTCTTAAATACCTTCTGCCAAAATGCTCGGCACTAAAGGTGTCCGTCCACCTTTCCTTGTGAAACCTTATGGCATTTATATAATGGAGGCAAGAGTGTAAGCAGTTCATCTGCTTTGCGGCAGGACGTGGAGAAGGAACTGGAGCTGCAGATCAGCATGAGGCAGGAGATGGAACTGGCGATGAAGATGCTGGAGAAGGATGTCTGTGAGAAGCAGGATGCCCTGGTGTCTCTGCGGCAGCAACTGGATGATCTCCGGGCTCTCAAGCATGAGCTTGCCTTCAAGCTGCAGGTAGGGGAAGATGAGGAGTAGACTCCCCGGCGCTCTCTCGTGTTCTCTCTCGTGTTCTCTCTCTCGTGTTCTCTCTCTCTCTCTCTCTCGTGTTCTCTCTCTCTCTTTCTCTCTCTCTCTCTCTCTCGTGTTCTCTCTCTCTCTTTCTCTCTCTCTCTCTCTCTCGTGTTCTCTCTCTCTCTCTCTCTCTCTCTCTCTCTCGTGTTCTCTCTCTCTCTCTCTCTCTCTCTCTCTCTCTCCTCCCTCCCTCCCTCCCTCCCTCCCTCCCTCTCTCTCTCTCTCTCTCTCTCTCTCTCTCTCCCTGAAGAACCCATGCTGGCTCAGCGTATCAGAGGTGTTAGATCCCCTAGAACAGGAACTGTCAGGGTTTAGGAGCTGCTAATCTGGGTGCTGGGATACAAATTCAGGTCCTCTGCGGGCACAGTATGTGCTCTTGTTCACTGAGCCATATCTGTAGCTCAAAATAGGGGCATCTTTTCTTTTCTTTGTCTTTAAATACTCATTTTTATTTTCTGTATATGGTTGTTCTGCCTGCATATATGTCTGCATGCACCATGTGGATGCCTGCCTGCTGCTCACAGAGATCAGACAAAGTTGTCAGATCCCACTGGAACTGGAGTTACAGGTGGTTGCCAGCCACCATGTGGGTGCTGAGAATTGAACCCTGGTCCTCTACAAGAGCAGCATGTACCCTTAACTCTCGAGACAACTTTCCAGCCCGAAATTTTTTTTGAAGATTTATTATGTACACAGTATCTGTCTGCATGTATTTTTACAGGCCAGAAGAAGGCACCAGATCTCATTATAGATGGTTGTGAGCCACAATGTGGGTGCTGGGAATTGAACTCAGGACCTCTGAAAGAACAGTGTTCTTAACCTCTGAGCCATCTCTCCAGCCCAAATAGGGGTTTCTTAATGAGATTTTTGTGCACATATTTATTATTGAACTTCGTTCATATTCATCCTCAAGTCCCTTCCTTGTCTCACTCCCTCTTTTTACTGTTCCTTTCCTTTATATATTAAGCCAATAATGTGTATTTAAATCTAGGTTCCACACTAGAGGACATGTGATATCTGTCTTTTCTGTCCTCTTGTCCTTCGTTCCGCCATGGGCTCTCCCTCTCCCCTCCTAGTTCTCCTTCTACTGTTATATTGTATTTTCCCTTCAGATCATAGTTAGGTATATTTTTAATTTATTTAATATCAATATTCATGAGTGTATGGGCAACACAAATTAGATTTGGTGTATGTTTTTCTTTTGGGGGGAAGGCAGAAAGGTGGAACAGTGGAACCTGGGAAGAAAGGGAAATGACCGATTGGGGTGCACTGTGTGAAAGTCCCAATAATCAATGAAAATATTATGTTGGAAGAAAGTTACAAAGATTAGAATAATAATAATATAAATATTTGTATCCTATAATTTCTGCTCCACAGCTTAGCATATCAGTTGAATTGTAAATTGCATTAGATCTTTAATGGACAGATAAATCAATGAGCCTTCTGATATTGTAATAAACTTCATTTAATAATATATAATATTTATTTTAGCAAAAATGCTCCTTGGCTTTCTTTTTCTACTTAGAAATTAGCAATACACAATTGTAGAGCAGTGCCATTTATTTCCTCTTCACCACTATGATTAAACAGACGTGTACTGTAAATCTTTATAATTCTTTTTTTCCAGAGTTCAGACCTAGGCGTAAAGCAGAAGAGTGAATTAAACAGCCGCTTGGAAGAGAAGACTAACCAGATGGCCGCCACCATCAGACAGCTGGAGCAGAGGTAAGAATGCTGAGAGTGCGTGTAGAGAGCAGAAAATAGAAGAACTTTATGCAACATAATAAGATATGTTGGTTAAATTTTATCTGTGTGTGTTCCATGACGTTCCGAAATATTGTTAAGAGTGGTCTGTCTAACAAACAGGCTAACATGGATTGAATCTCACGTCCCCGCAGCTCTAGATAGAGAACTTACAGGGGCCTATAGCTGGGCATCCAGTACCAAGTGGTCAGTTCTAAAGTCATGCTCATACAAGCAACACAAAATGGACTCAGCAGGTTGTAGTTGTGTGTGTGTGTGTGTGTGTGTGTGTGTGTGTGTGTGTGTGTGTGTGTGTGTGTAAAGTAAAGTAAAGTAAAGTAAAAAAAAAAAGAGGCCATGTGTTTGAGAGGGAGTAAAAGGGACACAGGAAAGGCTGGAGGGAGGAAGGCAACAAATTATGTAATTATATTTTACGTTTTAAGGTTTTTTTCTAGTGGTCTGTAGATAGCGAGTTCCAGGCCAGATTGGGTTGAAGTGTGTGGCCCTTTCTAAGTGAGCAGTGTTTGTAATTGTGTAGTTTGTTTGTCACTGAGGTCTTTAGATGTCTTCAGGTTAAGTGAGGTAGGGATTCTGAAAGGCAGATGTCCTCCAAGTGTTGGCCGTGGCTTGCTCTCCCATCTTGAACTCCTTCCTCTAATCTCTCTCATCTCCCCTCTCTCCTGAGTGGTTGTGTGGCTTTCGCTAACGCCTCCACTGTGCCTCTCACCTCCACCTGTCAGTTGGGAGTTTCCCTCTTCTACTCAGTCCTACCCACAAGTACTTCCTTCTTCCTGTGACATCCTCTTTCTCCTTTTGTCTGAAGTCACCCCCTCCCCCGTACCTCTGTAGCAACAGAGAAATGTCTGAGACTTCACAGTTCAATGCAGTGTAGCACCCAAGATCATCTGCCCTTTCTACCGCTAATGCCTGCTCATCACCCTTGTTATGCTTGAGCAAACCTGAATCATGTAGGCCATGCTTTCTGCTTCCTCATCCCTGTTGTTCTGATAGTTCCACCAATTATGCATGGTCCCTTCCACTCCCTTCTTCAAATCCATTTTTCACATGAAGGTTCAAATGCCACATTCTGATATTGGCTTCCTCTGATACCTCTTTCCAGCTAGGATTGGCACTTTGTATCCACCGATCCCATCCTGCCTGGCATCTCTCACTGTGCACTTCACCTTGTAGTCTCTTGTCTTCTCAGAGTGTGAGCTCTTTGCAGTTAGTTAACTAATTGTTCCAGTTCTGTCTTAGGATCTGTCACAGTTCTTGAATGCACATGGCATAAGCTGATGGATGAATGAATGGATGGGTGGGTGGGTGGATGAATGAATGGATGGGTGAATGGATGGATGGATGGATGGATGGATGGATGGATGGATGGATGGGATGGGTGACTTCCTTCAGGTGAGTCTTGGCCAGGGAGGAGAGTCCTGAACAGCGGAGCATGTTAGTGTTAACACTGAAGCTAATTGCAGACTTACAAATGAGGCCGAAACTTTGGCACGGTTGGTCCTGCTATGAATGATAGATGAAAATGAATCCATTTCTATAGCAGATTATCCAAGTGCTTGCTCATGATTACTGATATTTTATGATTTAATAAACTGATGATCATGTTCATAAGTTGTACTTTTGTAATGTAGGAAACTATTTCTCAGTGATGTTGACTTGGCAGTTAAGACCAAGAGAACTAAAATAATGACGACTCATCTGACTGATTTTCTTGCTGTCTTTGTTTCCTGTTTATCCATTTTCTCATTACCCTTCCAACTCATTTTTTATTTTTATTTTAAGTGAAAAAGATTTGGTGAAACAGGCAAAGACCTTAAATAGTGCCGCAAATAAACTGATCCCAAAACATCACTAGACACTTCATAGATGGTCGCCTCTCAAGTCTGATGTTACAAAATAACTATAAGAGGAAGAAGTCAGAAATTCCTACATTTAAGCTCTGATTCTATATTTAAAAAAGTCACCAAAAGTTGACCTTGAATTTGTTGGACTTAAAAAAAAATAGTTCGATATATAGGTTGGGTTTTGTTGTTGCTGCTGTTATTTTCTCCCCCAGAGTTAGAAATTTTGGTATGGGTTCCTCATTAAATACCAAATAAACTTTGAGAAATATTTCTGAGTTGAACAATAAATCAAAAGACCATCTTCAGGAAGCCTGGGGAACAGAAGCATTGTACATGTGTCCTTGATAGTGATCAGACTCTGTAGGTGGCCCATTTCCCCATCAGTGAGCCTGTTCTCTGCCGTGTAATGCAGGCAGGTGTCACCTGGGGACCTTGGGCCTAAAGTAGCTCTGTCTCTTAGACCGTGACTCCTCTTCTCTTGCCTTGTGTAGGTTTAATCCCCAGCCCAAGAAAAGTACTTAGTATTTCATTACACTTCTATTCTCAGTAACCAAGACTGCTTGCAGTTTCTTTTTCCCTTAGTGATTTTGGACAAAAACAGCATCCTTGCATTTCTTTAAAGTATTTAGAAGCAAAGTAGTAATTAGGTAGCTCTTACTGTCCTAGTGCAGAAGCTGGGAACCCCTCTTGACACGCGTCACCTCTACCTCTGCCCTTCTCTGCCATCCTCCGTACTACTTAGGTAGCTCAGAGAGAACACTTTAATACAAATACGATTTTCAGATCTACCCTGCTTTTTTCCTCCTGGGATAGAGAGGCCACAGTGTAGTCATGACTTCCGACCTGCCGTCCTTGCCTGGAACACTGGCCCAAGAGCTTCTATCACTTTTTTTTTGTGATAGATATTTGCAAAAGGTTCTAGTTACTAAAAACAAATAATTTCAAATGAGAAATCAATAATGCAGTAGCATTGGTTAGTATCAAAACAAAGATCCTCAGTAGATAGCCACAGCAATACTAGCAGGGCTTTTTCCTAAGTGACTGCAGAGCTAACCCTTTCTAGGCTCTACACTGTAAATAATCCTATAAATACTTTGATTTAGAAAAAACTATTTTTGATTTGGGGAGGCAGGCTTTTATATACATGAGCCTTTACTCCATCCAGCGGGTTTGGCACAGTGCCTGGGGTTTTGTTCCATGTTTTCTGTCCCTCCTTCTGGCATGCTATGTAGCATTGCCCCTGCTAAGAGAGAGGCAAAGATAATTCCTTTGCTTCAATTTTTTTACTTTCTTGGCAAAACATAATTAAGAGTGTAACCAAGTGTGTGTGCTTTTATAGGTCCTCAAAGGGCCTGTGTTAGAGCCAACTTAATGGAGGATCCTTAAACTCATTTTAATTCTTATAACTTTGCACCTATATAAATAATCCTCCTCTTGCGTTCTGCTGCTCATCAGCCTTTTATGGTGATGAGTTGCTTTTTACCATACCCATTGAAAGGGAATAATCAAACCAACAAAAGTTAGACTACATATAGCATGCCTATAAATTCTATTACAGAAAGCCTCAAATATTCCACCGTATAAGAATGATCCTTTATAGGTGCAAAGCTATAAGACATTTAGAAGAAAGCATCCATAAGAAGCTCCCAGAGAATATGGTCAGGAGTCTTGGGAACCCCAATGCTGAGTGTTTTACTGCTTGGTCACCCCATGATAGAAGTGGAAAGGGCAGACACAGCTAGACTTTCAGAGAGGCTTGTCCTTATGGAATCATGAGAGGCTTGGGTAAGGGTTGCTAGAGATTGCCCTCCAGCTTCCTGTGGTCAGGGAAGGGTCAGGAAATCACGGTAACCCACATGAGAAGGCAGCTCCGCCTGCACCTTCAGCTATATGTGGAAGGCAGAAGGATACCGTCCCAGCCTGTTAGGAAAGAAAGACAGTGGCTTCAACATAATTGATTGTGTACTTGAGGGTGGCTCTGGATATGGATTTCCAAAAAGTGATGTCTTCTTGTTGATCACCTAATGGCTGTAAACTGTAGTACTAGAATAAAAAAATAGAAAACCAGCTTCCCCTCTGCCTGGTTCACCTTCATCTTGCTTTTCTTTAGAATTTGTTTCTTCTCCATCTTTTTCCCCATCGTAATTTCTTCCTGTGTCCTACATTTTTTTTCCCTCTGTCTCCTTTTACTTTCTCTCCCTTGGGTTTTTATTTTATGTTTGTGAACTTGGTCTTCCTCCCCACCATGGCTTTTGTTTTTATCACAAGTTCATATGGCTCACATTCAGATTGCGCCAGGCTGAGCGAGGCCGCCAGTCTGCTGAGTTGGACAACAGGCTCTTCAAACAGGACTTCGGAGACAAGATCAACAGTCTGCAGCTGGAAGTGGAGGCACTCACCAGGCAGCGGTGAACAGGGGCAGCTTGGCCAGCAGGGTGGTGGTGGGTACTGCACAGGAGGGTGGTGGTGGGTACTGCACAGGAGGGTGGTGGTGGGTACTGCACAGGAGGGTGGTGGGTACTGCACAGGAGGGTGGTGGATACTGCACAGGAGGGTGGTGGTGGGTACTGCACAGGAGGGTGGTGGATACTGCACAGGAGGGTGGTGGTGGGTACTGCACAGGAGGGTGGTGGGTACTGCACAGGAGGGTGGTGGTGGGTACTGCACAGGAGGGTGGTGGATACTGCACAGGAGGGTGGTGGTGGGTACTGCACAGGAGGGTGGTGGGTACTGCACAGGAGGGTGGTGGATACTGCACAGGAGGGTGGTGGGTACTGCACAGGAGGGTGGTGGGTACTGCACAGGAGGGTGGTGGGTACTGCACAGGAGGGTGGTGGGTACTGCACAGGAGGGTGGTGGTGGATACTGCACAGGAGGGTGGTGGTGGGTACTGCACAGGAGGGTGGTGGGTACTGCACAGGAGGGTGGTGGTGGGTACTGCACAGGAGGGTGGTGGTGGGTACTGCACAGGAGGGTGGTGGGTACTGCACAGGAGGGTGGTGGTGGGTACTGCACAGGAGGGTGGTGGGTACTGCACAGGAGGGTGGTGGTGGGTACTGCACAGGAGGGTGGTGGGTACTGCACAGGAGGGTGGTGGGTACTGCACAGGAGGGTGGTGGTGGATACTGCACAGGAGGGTGGTGGTGGGTACTGCACAGGAGGGTGGTGGTGGGTACTGCACAGGAGGGTGGTGGTGGGTACTGCACAGGAGGGTGGTGGTGGGTACTGCACAGGAGGGTGGTGGTGGGTACTGCACAGGAGGGTGGTGGTGGGTACTGCACAGGAGGGTGGTGGTGGGTACTGCACAGGAGGGTGGTGGTGGGTACTGCACAGGAGGGTGGTGGTGGGTACTGCACAGGAGGGTGGTGGTGGATACTGCACAGGAGGGTGGTGGTGGGTACTGCACAGGAGGGTGGTGGGTACTGCACAGGAGGGTGGTGGTGGGTACTGCACAGGAGGGTGGTGGTGGGTACTGCACAGGAGGGTGGTGGTGGGTACTGCACAGGAGGGTGGTGGTGGATACTGCACAGGAGGGTGGTGGTGGGTACTGCACAGGAGGGTGGTGGTGGGTACTGCACAGGAGGGTGGTGGTGGGTACTGCACAGGAGGGTGGTGGTGGGTACTGCACAGGAGGGTGGTGGTGGGTACTGCACAGGAGGGTGGTGGTGGGTACTGCACAGGAGGGTGGTGGTGGGTACTGCACAGGAGGGAGGCTCCACAGCAAAGAGGAAGTCAGGTCTTGAGCCGTCTAGGCTTGATCTCTCCAGTGTCTTTCACAAACAGTGGGAACTCAGAAAGCGTCACATGGCTGAACAGTTCCAAAATCCACTCAACATTTATTTATCAAATAGTTTCGAACTGACTGCTGGACATGGTGGCACAGGCTGAAATCTCAGCCGAGACAGGAGCCCAGAGCCAAGTTGGGCTGCACATAGTGACACTCTCGTCTTCAAAAACTAAAATAAAAAGAGAATTTGAGACCAAGTTCCCAAATATATAGTAATTGATATCTAATCTGATTTTAGTGACAACAGTTAACATCTTCTGAATTCCTACAGTGTCTTGTATATGTTTCACAACACTTCTTACTGCCCCTACTTTGAGATAAAGTGACAGCTTAGAGGGGTTAGTGTGTCCCAGTTCACACTAGTAAGCTAGTAAGTGCCTACAGTGCCCCTTTAAAAACCTGTTTCTCTGACTAAACTCTAAGTACTCTCTCATGCCACCTGTCACGTTGGATGCATTTTGGTGCTGAAGCCACTGACTGCAAACGAGGGAGTCTGGTGGCTGAAAAACTCAAAGCGACCAGGGGTGCTTTGGGTATAGGGTGTGTGGGAACTATGTAGAGAACTATAGAGACCAGCCAAACAGCTCTCACTCGGTTGTAGTATAAGTACATTGTCATCCAGATAACCGCAGCTCTTCATTAAGAATTAGTGTGAAATAATTGACCTGCTAAAACTGGCCACTCCTAACTTGCATTCTGAATTGCCAGAAAAAAAGAGTAAACATGGAAGCATTACTAGCTTTACTGTGTTCTGCTGTTTTACAGCTTGGTTGTCCATATATTTCTGGTAACTTTATCAGGCATTAAAACTTAATTGCTGAACTTCTTTAGAATATATGAATATAGAAATCAGAATTTTCAACCTTTCTTCTCTCACCTGACCAGGACTCAGCTGGAGTTAGAACTGAAGCAAGAAAAGGAGAAGAGGTCACAAAACAGGAGCACCCCAGGAAAGGGGACCCAGAAGCCGGAGCCCCACCCAGTGAGTGTGTTCTTTATTCAGGTGCTCATTCCACCTACATCTTACGACCTAGCCTCATGGGTCCAGCGGGTCTTTCACTGCCCACACGCTTAGTTCCTCAGGTCCTGTGGGACATAGCATGTGGACATGCTTAGTTCCTGTGGGCCACAGTATGCAAACATGCTTAGTTCCTGTGGGCCACGGTGTGCAGACATGCTTAGTTCCTGTGGGCCACAGTGTGCAAACATGTTTTGTTCCTGTGGGCCACAGTGTGCAGACATGCTTAGTTCCTGTGGGCCACAGTGTGCAAACATGTTTTGTTCCTGTGGACCACAGTGTGCAGACATGCTTAGTTCCTGTGGACCACAGTGTGCAGACATGCTTAGTTCCTGTGGGCCACAGTGTGCAAACATGTTTTGTTCCTGTGGACCACAGTGTGCAGACATGCTTAGTTCCTGTGGACCACAGTGTGCAGACATGCTTAGTTCCTGTGGGCTACAGTGTGCAGACAGCAAAGTGAGCTTCTCAGAATGGAGGAAACTGTGATCCCGAGCTGACCTCTAAGATGATCTTGGACTTGCTCTGCTGGAAAAGAAAATGACTCTTTTCCTTTGAATTGTTTAGTATTCTGGTATCATTGTAAATGATAGAGGTTGACAGAGGTTTCTGTCCAGCCTGGTCCTGCAACTGTTCATCCCAAAGAAACACAAAAAGACCCACGTTAAGTATAAACTGTTTGGCCTAGTAGTTCAGGCTTCTTATTAATTAACTCTTACATCTTACATTAACCCATAACTCTTGTCTGTGTTAGCCACGTGGCTTGGTACCTTTATCAGTGAGGTATTCTCATCTTATGTTCTCTGCATCTGGGTGACAACTGGAGACTGAGCCTTTCCTCTTCCCAGAATTCTCCTGTTCTGGTTTCCCCGCCTATACATCCTGCCGGGCTACTGGCCAATCAGCATTTTATTAAACTAATACAAGTGACAGACAGGTCTTTACAGGGTACAAGACCATTGTCCCACAGCATAAATGGAGTCATAATTAATACTGTTTAATATGGTATAATAGCCCCTCCTAACCCCAAGTTTTCCTTCAACAGAATTTCCTCAGCTCTGGGTTTGCTTCTTGGGGCCCTCTGTGTCATGTGGACTTCAGTGGGAATATACACAAGGAGCATCTTTTATAAGGAGAAGAAAGTAGAATTACAGAATAATATCATGTAGAATGGTTAAAGAACAGAATGGAGCTTTCTGTGTAACAGTCTTGAAAGCTGCTAGCACCTGCAGGGGTGAGGAGCCACAAGATCATCTCGGGGAGCAGAAACAGGGCCAGCCTCTGGAAATGATGCAACTTAGAAAGCATGAGACATTTCTGTTCTATTCAGAGGAGCAAGCACCTTTGTGTATTAGCACATGCAGCATAGGGCATGCGGTATAATTTCTAGAGAACTGCTAGTTTGCTGCAGAGCCCACAGGAATGGTAAATGGAACTGTGTTACCTAGTGCACACTGCTATTTGAAATGTGCAGAGAAGCACCAGGCAGTGTGTTCTTTACTACTTTGAGTGCAGGTAAATCTAAAGGCCTGAGGAGGTCTACCTATCTTGCTTTACTTTCCCAAGAAGACTGTAAGTTTTTGCTTTGAATTGATTGCTGTGAAGAGAGCTTCTTGGAAGGTAAATGTTGCATTGACCTCTCTTGCCTGATGCTGTGGTGGTCTAAGAACTTAGTCCGCTTTTGGAAGCAAATGGACTGCAGTTCAGAGCACATGTACATATTTATAGATATAGATATGTACCGCTGCCTGCTCAGATAGATAGACAGACAGACAGACAGATACATAGATAGATAGATGATAGATAGATAGATGATAGATAGATAGATAGATAGATAGATAGATAGATAGATAGACAGATAGACAGACACATAGATAGATAGATAGATAGATAGATAGATAGATAGATAGATAGATAGACACATAGATAGATAGATAGATAGATAGATAGATAGATAGATAGATAGACAGATACATGATAGATAGATAGATAGATAGATAGATAGATAGATAGACAGATACATGATAGATAGATAGATAGATAGATAGATAGATAGATAGATAGATAGACAGACAGATACATACATACATACATACATACATACATACATAGACAGACAGACAGACAGACAGACAGACAGATAGATAGATAGATAGATATACAGAGATAGAGATATAGAGATACACCTCACAGAAGAAAACTCACCTGTGTACAGGTTAGAGTCATTGGCCGTGGGGCAGCTACAGGACTGTCCAGAGGGTCGCACATCCAGTGGCTCGACTGTGCTGGGTTTGGAAAAGTCAGGAAAGAAGATACTTTTCACAAGTACCAGCTTACCTTGAACCCATTAAAGAGGCCATTTCTTTTAGATTGTATTTGAATTCCAGGAAACAAAATACTCCTAAAGTAACTACTTCTAAATTCTATCAGAATGTTTTAATAACTTTTGGAGTAGAGTATGAGGAAGCTGGTTTGAAAGTTAAGTCCTTTCTCTAAGTAAGTACAGAAGGAAGGAAGGGGAGAGACGGGGGCAGGGGGGAGTGAGCTACTCTTTGTACCCAAGTTGAGACAGTACAGAAGAAGCCTAGGGTACCATCACCATTTAGGGTCCTGAATAATGCTGGGGTTTTTTTGGCAGGATGGGAAGCGCAGACTTCAAGAAGAAAATGTTAAACAGAAAAGGCTGGAAGAAAGCCACAGGTGATTATAATGCATATTAAGCTATAAAGTCATTCTGCATTGGTGGGAAGGGGGCTCCTGATATTAGGGTACTGACACGGAGCTGTGAAGCAGAAAGACAGCTAAAGAGAAAGCTAGTAGATAATAAACCAGATAACTCATTAGCCAAGTCACCTAACCAGCCTGTCCCCTACTGTTCCTCAACTTATGTTATCATTTTAAAAGATTATTTCTCAACTGAGTATAGTTCCTCACACAATAGTCCCAGCCCTTGGGAGGGTAAATCAGGATGTGAATTCATCAGTATTTGTTTCCACTCACCTGCCAAGCTTAAGATAAATATTCTCATTCTCTTCTCATTCCCTTAAATGTCGGTGCTTTGTTTGTTTGTTTTTTATTTGTTTGTCTGAAACAGAGTTTCCCTTTGTAGCCTCGGCTGTTTGGGAGCTCACTCTGTAGACCAGGCTGGCCTCAACTCTATCCACCAGCCTCTGCCTCCCGAGTACTGGGATTAAAGGTGTGCACCACCACTCCCAGCTCCTGTCTGTTATTTTTAATTGCTTTATCTCTGGGACACTGTGGCAAATTCTAGGACCTATTTCAGCCAGAACGGCAACCACAGAACACAGGACATTCGGAGGCTTGTTCAGCATAGGTGTTTGTCTGTCCTCTGCTTCTCAGCTGAGGAGAACAGGAACCGTTGTAGCTGCATTTTACTGAATAGGAGTGAGCTCTTCGCTGTGCTGCTGGAGGAAGAGTTCAGCCTGTGTGGTACAGGTTTTCATATATGGCCTCAGGACAGTCTGATTCACGTGATGAGTTTCCTAAAGCTTCCAATGTAAGAGTATTTGAGGAATGAAGACGAATATATGGCATATGATAATGGGTAGATGCTCATAATCTCAGATATAATAAAACTTTAAAAAATACATTGGAATTTTTAAAAATATTTATTTATTTATTATGTATACAATGTTGTCTGTATGCCTGCAGGCCAGAAGAGGGCACCAGACCTCGTTACAGATGTGAGCCACCATGTGGTTGTTGGGAATTGAACTCAAGACCTTTGGAAGAGCAGGCAATGCTTTTAACCACTGAGCCATCTCTCCAGCCCCGAGCCATTGGAATTTTACATGATATACCAAATGCTATTTTCTAGGTAGTAAAAAGGAAAGATAAAATAAACTCCACATATTGTTTGTAAATCAGATCTGTGATGTATGTCAGGGTTCAGATAGTCTCGTAAAAGATTTAACCAAATTGTCCAGAATTCTGGATGTCAAAATTAATAATGACATTTTCCCCAGCAGTATAAAGGGAGGGCAGCATCGCCTAATTATTGAGTATTGTCCTGAGCATTTCTTCAGATTCTGTAGTGGAAATACAGTAAGTCATATTTGACATTTGTTACCCTTTATTTCCCCACTATAGGCTGCTGACTCACTCTACCGACGAATGGGTAAGACTCCTGTTTTGTTTTGTTTTGTTTCCTGTCTTGGAACTTACTCTTGTAGACCAGGCTGGCCTTGAACTCACAGAGATCCGCCCCCCTCTGCCTCCCGAGTGCTGGGATTAAAGGCGTGCGCCACCACCGCCCAGCAAGACTCCTGTTTTAAAACGTCTTGCACACCATTACAAAGTCCATGTGCCATGGCTAGCCAGGAAACAAGATAACATGGGAGGAGGACAGGTGGACACAGTCCTCAGTGTAGCATTTTCTTAACAATATATTTTTTAATTTATTTATTTATAGTTGCTTTTTCGAGACAAAGTTTCTCTGTGTAGCCTTGGCTGTCCTGGAACTAGCTCTGTAGACCAGGGTGGCCTCAAACTCAACAGAGACCTGCCTGCCTCTGCCTTCTGAGTGCTGGGATCAAAGGCACCACCACTGCCTGGCTAGCTCCTTAATACTCTAATGTGTTGGAAAAGATGCACTTGATGTTTGTCGATGGGAATCATGTGACCGGGAGTCAGTGGTGTGCTCGGACCTACGGACATTTGGCCAACAGCAATTCTTATTCCCCACATGATGTCACCTCTGAGGAACAGCACCTAATCTTCAATCCCAGCGCCCATCTTCCCTCCCATGTTTCCCTTCAGAACAGGGCAGGCCTCCGCCTCCCAGGAGGAATTCTCAACTAAACTTAGAATATCGAGTTGCACCTCCCCTTACATTAAGGCTGGACAAGGCAGCCCAGGAGGAAAAGGGTCCCAAAAGCAGGCAAAAGACTCAAGACAACCCCCACCCTACTCCCAATGTTAGGAGTCCCACAAGAAGACCAAACTACACAACTATAACATAAATGCAGAGGTCATAGGTCAGACCTGTATATGTTCCCTGATATTGGTCCAGTCTCTGTGAGCCCCTATGAGCCCTGGTTAATTGATTTTGTGAGCTTTCTTGTTGTGTTCTTGACCCCTCTGACTCCTACAATCCTCTTCCCCCTTTTCAGCTGGTTTCCCCAAGCTCTGCCTAATGTTTGGCTGTGGGTCTCTGCATCTGCCCCCATAGCTGCTGGATGAAGGCTCTCTGATGACTATAATGCTGGTCTCCTGTGTACAAGCATAGCAGCGTCTCATTAGGAGTCATTTGATTGGCTTTGTTTGGTTCTATCCTAGATCCCTGGGCTGTCCATCCTCTGGGTCCTGGGCATTCCAGACTGTGTCAGGGGTGGGCTCCTGCTCATGGCATGGTCTCAGACAGACCAGTCATTGGTGACCACTCCGACAGTTTCTGTGGCACCTCTACTCCAGCACATCTTGCAGGCAAGACAAATTGTAGGTTGAAGGTTTTGTGGTTGGATTGGAATCCCAACCCCTCCACTGGAAGTCTTGCCTGGTTACAGGAGATGGTGGTTTAGGTGACTATAAAACAGCTTGAAAATACAATACGGCAACCCCATGAGATAGACATGTACTGCTACTATGCCTGGGGCACCTAATCAAGATTTAAAATGATTTCATGCTTGGTAGAGTAATGGAAGAGTAATGAGGCCGTGGATGCTTGGGTTTTCCTGTTAGAAACAGAATTCCGAGCTGAGATGATAGAACACTTGAGAGTATGTAATTTGTGTTTTCCCATCAGTGTGTGGTCTGGCTTTAGGAGCTAAGAACGTTACGACAGGCTCATGTTCTTGTGCTCAGGAGTTAACTGGTTTACTGTGTCTTAGGGTCAGCCCGAGCTCTCTGAAAAGCCACAGGTGTGCCAGCTGTGCCAGCACGACGTCAGCCTGAGGAAGGTGAGCGCTTCTCACAGACACATGCGCTGTTCAGCTCCTTGCCAAGAGCAAGCTACACTTCGCTGTGCAGAACACAGCATGCCTCTCATGGTGCCAGGGGGGAGCCAGAACTTACTATTTAACAGAAATACAAATAAGAACATACATAATTTGAAACAAATAAGGAAGTACTAATTTATAAAGTACACTATTTGGTGAGCACCCAGCTTTGTTTTTACTTTTTATTTAACTGGGTGAGAGAGGGGTGGGGAGGGAGGGACGTTACTCATGGTGCCCATACAGAGGTCAGAGGACAACTCTGAAGGGTCTGTTCCCTTCTCCAACCGTGGGTTCTAGGTTCTCAGTCTTTCATATTAAGCCCTTTTACCTGCAGAGCCATCTCACTGGGACCTTGTGTGGGTCGTGAGGCCCGGTCTCCTGTGTAGTCCAGATGGCCTGGGGCTGGCTGTGATCACCAACCATACTCCCTGGCCTATGTAACCAACCTCAAGAGCTGAAGTTGCGGTGTATACCTGCAACTAAGTCTGTGTTTCATTTTGTTTTCTGTTGATGGAACCCAGCCCCCGGTACCCCAGACAAGAGCTCTACACTGAGCCACATCCAGCTCCATACTACATGGCACATTATCCCAGCTCCATGGCTGGAGACTCCCACGCCCTAGTCTTTGGTTCATGTTCCTCTCAGGCTGCTGCGTGCTCAGAAGAGCAGAACGCTCTCCCCACCAGGCCCCTTTCCATGTGCTTTTGCCAGTTTGCCATCAGAGAATAGGTCTAGATCGGAAAGGCCCAACATCCTCAGTTGGCTTGGGACTGGCTAAATCCCTCAGCATCAATATGGTGCCCAGGTGTTATGTTCAAAGGATATTACATGTAAGTGCTTGAAGAATTATAAGAAATGTGCCCAAATTCTGGATTACATCATGCTGAATCTTAACAAAATTACAGTGTGGTATAGCCATAGATTAGCAGAACCATTGCTATATGGTTGGAAATTCATAAATATTACAAAACAGAAGAAACTGCTAACTTAATTCAATCTTTCACCTCCAATGTCCCGCTAACAAATTTACAATAAAAATGACAAGTCTTATGCCAACAAGACTGAGGCAGGAGGGTTCCAAGTTCAAGCTTAAATCCTTGTCTTAAAAAAAAAAACAGCCAGGTATTATAGTGTACACCTTTCATCCCAGCACTCCTAGAGGCAGGCCAGTCTCTTGTTAGTTCAAGGCCAGCAAAGGCTACACAGGGAGACCCTGCCTCAAAAACCCCCACCTTATTCCATGCACTCCTCAGATGAAGGTGTCTCTGGAGCCTTCTATGAAGGAAGTGCTGTCTGTGTGACCCTGTCGCGGCTGCCCTGGTGGCACTGCCGTGGCAACACATGGCTTGGCTACCAAAGGTTCAGAATGTATGGAGACTAGCATCCCTAGAAACAAGATGCAGGTAGCGGGATAGGGGCATCGGAGAGAAGCATTAAGCTTACCAGTGCTCTGGGAACTTTGAGGTGATGTTGAGCACACTTTAGCTTCTCCAAACCATTTCAGGGTGCTTAGAAACTGGCTAGAACTTAGAATTAGCCTACCCAACAGTGACTGTGGGGATCAAAAGTGTGAAGTGTGCTCCAGAGACTGAATATACTCTTGTCTCTCTTGATTCTGTGGTATCCATGCTAAATGATTAGGTCTAATAGCTGACTTCACGTTCCTTAGGAACATGTCTGGTCAGGGCCATTTAGCACACAGCGGCCACACTGTACTTTATTATGCACTGAGCAATGACGCATTTGACCCTTTCTATCCCACCCCCAATCTTGCAGAGCATGTGTACAAACTGCAGAGGAACCTTCTGTAACGCCTGCATGGCAGAGGAACTGCCTCTTCCTTCTAGCATCAAGCCGGAACGAGTGTGTAATCCCTGTCACAAACAGCTGATGAAGCAGTATTCCACCAGCCCATCCTAAGACTGGAGACCAAGACCCAGGCCAGAGTGTTGACGCTGGGCCTCTCCCTCCACATGTTAGATGCAGGATGTCCTGGAACCAGTCCTCAGAACCAACCTTAGTTGGTAGCAAAGATAGAAGTAAACCAGGTCCATGGGGCAAGGCCGCAATTGGAGGTGCTCGAACCTTTGCTCATCTTCTCTAATGAGTGTATAAATAAAAATTGCTGAGCCTTTCTCAACACCTAAACAAGCCCACTTTGGAGGGTTTAGAGGCATAGTCTTTGGGCTTTTTTTATATCTATGAGGTGATAAAACTGGGCTGTAGCTGAGTGGAAAAGCACTGCCTAGCAAGTATGAGACCCTGACTGCAGCATCACTGCCAAAAAAGATGGAAGGAAACATTACATTTCCATTCTCGGGGGGTAACAAGATGTTGCCAGGCGGTGGTGATGAACATCTTTAATCCCAGCACTCGGGAAGTAGAGGCAGGCAAATCTCAGTGTTCTAGGCCAGCCTGGTATCAGTGAGTTTCAGGACAGCTAGGACTGTTACACAGAGAAACCCTGTCTTGAGAGAAATAAAAACAAAAAAACAATTGTTGCCCAGGTGCTGCTGGACAGTTTCCTCTCACCTCCCACTACCTACCTCTTTAACCTGCCAAACTGTGAACCCAATCTCAGGGAAAGAAATTAAGAGTAATATAAAATCTGAATGTATTGGTAATAATATTGTAATGCATTATGTAATTTCAGGACCAGATTTTCTTTGTGGGGGTGGGGGAGACACCTATGAGGGTTTTGTGTGAACAAGAATATCTGTTTTTTTCCATAATGGCCCCAGAAGAATCTGCTCTCTTAGGATCCCTACCACAGCAAGTCATCTCTGTTACCCAGTCCCTCCCTCTTGCAAGTAGATTAAAGTAAAGCTAAGCCAGGTACTCATAATATGTCAATGGCAGAGGACAGGAACTCAACATTTAACTGTTCACTTGATAAGAAGTCCTTAACTACAGATCAGAACCCATAGGCAGGGTTCTTGGAAAGATAATATTCAAACATCTCTTCATAATAAACCCTCTGTAGAAGAGTGGGGGCGGGGCACACTGAAAAAAAGACTGAAAGAAATGGTTTCATTGCCGATTATGTCGTATGTTTGGATTGTTTGATTCCAGTCAAGACTCAGAAGACATGATTCTATGCATGCGCGGAATTCCGGGCTAAATGATGGGTACTGACAAATCTGTCTCCTAGAAAGGGGGAAAGCCCGGGAAAGTCGACATTTCAAAAGATAGTTCGCCTGCAGGTGACACTGAAGTTTAAGAATATTAGGAGGAAATAAAATTAGCAATTCTAACCTATTGTGTTGGCTGCCTCTTTTTAAATGTCCTTATGTGAATGAGTGTTCTCCTCTATGTGTGTGTGTCCAGGTCAGTTCCCCTAGAACCATAGAGACAGCTGGGAAATTCCCTGTGAATGCTGAAAACTGAAAGAGCAGCCAGTGCTCTTAACCACTGAGCCATGTCTCTAGCCCCCGCCTTTTTTTGTTTGTTTTACAAAATACTTTTTTGGGGGGTGGGTGGCTTGAGACAGGGTTTCTCTGTGTAGCCCTAACTAGGAACTAGCTTTATAAACCAGGCTGGCCTCGAACTCTGCCTCCTGAGTGCTGGAATTAAAGGCATGTGCTACCACCGCCTGGCATGCAATTTTTGGGGGGGGGGGATTTTTTTTTGCACATATTGTTTTTGGTGACAAGAGCAGTTTTCGGGACTATATATGAGGGGCAGAAGGACTGATTAGCTTTGAATTAAGGAGCCAGCTGCTTAGCATGGACTATAAGAATAAATACAAAGATTTGAGGCTGTTATTTTATACCACCATCCCAAAAGCAAAAACAAGGAGCCAAGTCACGAATACTCAAATGTAAGTATCCCTAGGGAATCTTCCTTAAAAATTGCTTCCTAATATTTAACAGCATCAACCAAGTAAAGTAAAATAAACTAGATGCAAGAACTCACACAGTAAAAACTACAGAATGTTCCACATGAAATTAACTGACACTATGTTTATAGACTAGAAAACACCACCATGCAAACATGCAGGAGGCAGGCCCTGAATCCACACTAAAAGCCTAGGCAAAGGGATCACAAATTTAGGGCCTGACCTACATGGGAAGATCCTTTGGGGGCGGGGGGGGGAGGATATCCCCATACCATCCAAATTTTCTGCAGAAATGGAGGGGGGGTCTTTCCTAAGATTTTATTCATACAATTTCAAGGAACTTCCTAGTCAACTCTATAAAGTGTGAATTCAGAGGCCACATAATGTCAACACTTCAAACTACAGTAACCACGTCAAAATGATACTGGCATAAAGCACAGGCAACCTAGAAATAAACCTGTTAAGTATAATCTCTGACAAGGGTGCCAAGACCACTTGCTACAACAAAGTATTGAGAAAACTGGACACCCATGTGCACAGAAATAAAGTTGGACTCTTGTAGCACACAAAAGACAAAGTTGACCAGCACAAAGTGTAAGAGCCAAACTTCTGAAAAGGCTTCATGACATTGGATTTAGTGATGACATTCTAGATATAACATAAAAGCATAGGCAACAAAAGAAAAACCTGCAGAAATAAAAGTCTGTCTAGTTGAGTTTGTGTAGGACTATAGTCCCACCAATTCAGCAGGTGAAGGCACTGCAGACCCAAAAGCTGAAAATTTCTGCAACTTATCCAGTGTGCTGGCCAGTTTTCTGTCAGTTTGACACATCTGCTCCCGGCAGCACCGATTACCTCAAAGAGGCACCAAAGAAACTTCATATGGAGTTTGCTTTCATTATGGCAAAAGCTAGCCATGTAGGCAAAGAAAATGCCCTTGCCTCAATTGCTACCAGTCACAGTCCAAACTGGACCAGCAGGATACAAGAAAGGCAACTGCCAAACTTTGCTCAGACAGGTAGAACGGTTCTTCAGAATTCCCTGCTTCACAGGAACATTGGTCAGGTATGCTAAGCCTGTAGACCAAACATGGATGCCGCAACATTACTTTGGGTGACTGTCCAAGCAGCTTGAGATTAGGTCATTATGTAACATTTCACCCCTTCTGAGTCTTTGAGGGAGTTGAAGACTAGATAGTTATAGCTTTTCTCCGTTATAATAAAAGATAAGTTAGGTGCAAACTTTGGACTTCATAGTAAGTTTTTTCTCTAACTTTGTCAAGTACAAATAGACTAAATATTGTAACTATAATTCTTACTTGACAACTTTTTGCCATTTATGATCTTACTATGTAAGAGTTAAAAACCTTTTTAATTATGATAAAAAGGAGAAAATACTGTGGATTAATCATCTTGTACACTGTACAGATTTGTCACTTGTATCCAGTAGCCAGGCAGGAAGTACAGGTGGGGCAACCAAACTAAGGATGTTGGAAGGAGAAGGGTGGGGTCAGGAGTCACCGGCCAGATACAGAAGGAATAGGAGATGAACGTGCCATGCTAAAAAAGGTACCACGTGGCAGAGCATAAATACGGAATATGGATTAATTTAAAATGTAAGAGCTATTTAGTAATAAGCCTGAACTATCAGCCAAACATTTACAAGTAATAATAAGTCTCTGAATGGTTATTTGTAAACTGACAGGCAGGAGAAATGTCCGACTACAGTGGGAACAGTAGATTCAAGTACAGCTGCAGTACCAGCGATAAAACTTCAGAGAGGATTTGGAAACCTCAAACTAGGAATTGATTACCTGGTCCTAGACCAGATTCCTCAAACAAGAACATCACACACACACACACACACACAGAGAGAGAGAGAGAGAGAGGGAGAGGGAGAGGGAGGGAGGGAGGGAGGGAGGGAGGGAGGGAGGGAGGGAGGGAGGGAGAGAGAGAGAGAGAGAGAGAGAGAGAGAGAGAGAATGAGAGAATGAGCAATATCTGTTGGTGGCAGCTGTCACCCCAAAAACAAGGTAAAGAAAATATACAGGACTTTGATTGTTTTACACAGGTATACATAAAGTTAAGTTTATTAATGACTATTTTTGAAGCCAGCCATTTTGTCCAATATTTAAATAACAAGCTATTTAGTATTAAAGCAGAAGATACTGCCATAATGTGACAGAAATACAGCTCTATTCATAAACCCTTCACACAATTATATATTAAATGCTAGTTTTATTTAAGCAAGGCACCCCTACTTGTTCTAAAATATGGGGTGGCTACCCCACTGGAAAAGCAAATGAGGAGAGTCGGACTGTTTTATTTCCAACTAGACCTGGTTTAAATCAAGTGAAGCTATGAATGTCCTTACAGTCTGGACTGCTTTGATGTCACTTTATGATTTCAAACCTAACAAACAGCCTTATGATTTGTCCAAAACCAAAACAAAAGAAGATAAAGAAGGAAAGAAAGAAAAAAGGTAAAGGAAAGGGAGACTCAGTGAAATTTTAAATTAGCCTAAACTTCTGATACAGACAGGTGCCAACGTTCAAAGCCTTTATAGGTCAAGGCTTAGGGAGGCTGAGTGATTCTAGTGTTTCTAAAGACAAAACTGCCAAGTGACCACTTACGCTCAGTAACCTGTAGTTTGTATTTTTTTTTTAATTTCTACCCCTAGGCAATCAAATACAGACAAAATTAAATACTACTTGACCAAATCACACGGCCTTATTAAAGTTCTGAAACCTTTCCTTGCTTTGGTGAGTGTCTGGTATAAATACTCCACTATTTTATTTCATGAGAAATTTTTTATCAGAGCTCTCAGTCATAGGCAAAAACAAGCAGGAATAAGGTTCTAAAGAGCAGCATTGAATGGAAACATCTTACAACTGCAGTATATCCTCTATGACAGAAACTAAGTTACAGAAACCAGACTTTTCCAATCAGACCCAGGACTGTTTAAATGGAATTTTAAATTTGTAGCTATTTCATAATCCTAAACTGAATCTTTCTCGATCTAAACACTCCACTGTGAATTTTCCTTCAGAGCACTGTCATCAGACGCCCAGATCCTTTCTCTAGCAGTCACAGTCAATCAACTGGATCTTTGTATCCCATGTTCAAGAGAGGTGTGCAAAGGATATGCTTCCTGCTTCATCCTGAAGATAAAAATAAATAAAAAATAATTATTTATTCACAATAAAAGATGTTTACATGTTTTCCTACATTACTTAAAGTGACAAATTCAGCTTCACCCCACTAAACTAGTGCAAATTATCCAACAAATCAATTAATATAGATAAGGAAAATTAGACATTAGTGTATGCACAGAGCCTAGAATCCAGAAGTGAACATAAAAATATATTTTGTGGAGAACCAAGCTAAAATATGTGTTTAAGAGTTACAATGTATTGACGCTTTATGTCCAAAAATATATTACCTGTGTTTTTAAAAGACAGTAAATTCCTTAAAGAATCCATCACCACATTCAGAAAACAACTAAAGTGCAATATATTGAATACATGTAAACATTTAAGGAAAAGGGGCACTTCGAACTCATAACTCAAGCCCTTTCTAAAAAGCCAAAACAAATAACAGAAAGATCAAACAGAGCCAAATTCACTCTGAATCAATGATAGGAATGTCAGGTAGAGCACTTACCCCTCATCAGAGAAAAACTATTACAGGGACCCAAAACAGGCAACGTGCAAAGAATGACTGTGGGTGGCCAGCCCCATCGACACATGCACTACACAAGCCCACCCCTAGGGCTCAGGGAGAACCTCATAAGGAGGAGGGTGGTGGAAAGGATGAGAGCCAGACACTCAGCATGCCTGCAGGAGCAGCATCTTCTAGACTTGAGAGAGAAGGCTGCACAGTGCAATCTCAAGAGTATGGCTGCCTGTAAGACCTACATAAGTCACCATCAGTTGACATGTCAACATGGATGGAGGAAATTTCACAAGGCTGCACCTTAGATCAAGAACTATAGGCAATCAGCTGAGCTGTGATGGTGCGTGCCTTTAATCCCATCATTCAGGAGGTAGACACAGGCGGATCTCTGAGGTCAAGGCCAGCCTGGTCTACAGAGGGCAGCCAGGACTGTAATATACAGAAACCTTCTCTGAAACGCCCCCCTCCAAAAAAAAAAAAAAAAAGCTATAGGCAATTCCGTAGGGATGAGACCTGAAATAGATAGGGTATCCAATCCTGAGTGCTCACCTCAAAATAAACCACAGACAACACTAAATGGACCCAGTAGGGGAAGTGTATGTGTGCGTATAAAATAATCAATGCAGTAGTCATTAATTTGAGAGGACGGAGGGGGGCATGGGAGGAACTGGATGGGAGAAGGGTAGAAAAGACGTAAATACAACATTCAAGTATGAAATTCTAAAAAGAAACGTGTGTGTGTGTGTGACAAATGAGGAAATGTACTTAAGTTTTAAAGGGATATGAAGATAATGTAAAATACATTTCTGTGTTGATTACAGCTATTAAAACTGTAGAATTAGTTTAAGCATACAGCATTATGTGAGGAATTATGCAAAAAGAATCTATACAAAGATGATGCTTAAAGCCACCACACAATTAAATTTAAAAATTTTTTATATTGATGCTTCACAATTATTAACTAGGTCTTTAGTGAAGAGAATTGTTTCTGCCATATTATCCATTAGTGAGTCTATTTTTAATTAATGTAAGTTTTTTCACAGTTGTAGCTTAATTACCTCATCATCTGGGGTTCTGTTGAACTCTTATTTTCCTTTAGGACATGAATTTAGGAACAGCTCAATATACCTATGTTCTGAATATATAAAAAAAAGTTAGTTTTAGCAAAGACTAAAAGACTTTTTATCCTACTTCAGAGAGCAACACAAATCCTTTACCCTTGCCCTAATTAGACACACACAAAGCTGAGTGTGGTGACATACACCTCTATCCCCGACTACTTGGAAGCTGGAGTGGAGGATCACTGGAGTCCCTTGAGTTTGAGATCATAGGTTCAGTAGGTTAGTCTGGATAACAGTGAGCTCCCCATCTCAAAATGATAATAATAACTGGGTGTGCTGGCCTCTATCTTTCACCCTGGGACATAGGAACCTGAGGAAAGACAACCGTGAGTCTGACACTGGTCTAGTCTACAAAGAAAGACTCTGTCCCAAGCTAAATATACACAAACACAAAATTAAAAAAACAAAAACAGACATCAAGGAAAACTAAATCTAAACAGAAATAAGTAAAACAATCAGTTTGATAGTACTAAAGGAATACAATTTGCCAAAGGAAAACTTGGGTCATACTCACGAACATGGGACCGGTCCTTGAGCATAGCTGCTACGGCGTCCTCGTGGGTCTTAAAGTGCACGTCAGCTTCTCCAGTGGCCTTCCCACTAGAGCTGTACTCCATAGTGATCCTCACAGGCTTCAAGGGAGCAAAGAACTGAGCAGGGCCAACAAAAACAACAACAACAATTACGAATTGTACTTTTTTTCCAGCGAGATGGCTCAGCAAGTGAAGGCTCTTAGCTACCAAGCCCTATACCTGAGGTTCAATTCCAGGACCCACATGGTGGAAAGAGAAATCTGACTCCGGCTAGGTGACTTTTGACTTCCATATACAAACCATGGTTCTCCTCACAAAAAAAAAAAAAAAAAAAAAAAAAATTCACACAATAGTTTTTAAAAGCTGTTGCTAAGTGCCAACAAGCCAAAATTTCCAGTCAACCGTGAGAGCACAATCATTACTCCACAGAATCTGCTGCTAAGCTAGGTTCAGTAGGTTAGTTGTATGAAGTGTACTTCAACTTGAGAGGGAAGTATCAGGGCACCGCCCACTGAGGCTGAGGAAAATGCAATAGGTGCAGCCTGATTCTAAGCACCTAAACTAAAAGTAAATGGATTGAATCAACTTCCTCAAAAAACCACCTCTCCTATTCCGATGATCAACCCTACACCTTAGTTGTCTCTAAAATCCTGATTTTTCCACCTTGAATTATAATTGCTTTTTTGAAGTGATAGGGTCCAGGATGGCCAAGCTGGCCCCAAACTCCTGGGACCACATCCTGTGTCAGCTACAGAGGATGGGACAAGCCTCTGCTGGGGTGGGATGGAGGCCTCGCCAGAAACACTGCTTTCCCCCAGCCTGCTCCAAATTAACACAAGTTCAACTTCAGATGCACAACCCTCTGAGGCTTACTAGCACACACATTTATAATGTCTGAGGTTTACTGGCACACACATCTATAATGTCTGAGGTTTACTGGCACACACATCTATAATGTCTGAGGTTTACTAGCACACACATCTATAATGTCTCTGAGGCTTACTGGCACACACATTTATAATGTCTTGGGCATTCGCTTGAAAAGGCAAGCCCCGCATGTGGACAAAATGGAGTGAAGGTGCAGACCCAAAGTCGACGGCCTCTGGAGGTTTCTCTGACGTCTCCTTAGGCAGTTCTGTAGAAGAAAAAAAATACAAGGACACAAAGCTTCCAGAGCTGTTAGCAGATAATTAGATATGACCTTTAAGTCAAAATCCTCTATTCATCTTGACCCAGAGTACATGAACTTTAAAGCCAAAAACCTGAAATTTCTGCTACTTTACATCACTTAGGAACTCAAACCACTCCCAAATGAAGAATTTATCACATGTGATAATAAAATAAAGGGGCATTAATTAAACTGTAAGTGGGCACTAAGAACAAAAAGACAGTAAACACAGTGACAGGACAATCCCAGAGCACTGGATCTATCTGTACGTACTTCCAAATTTCAAAAGACCCCAAATGTTGCTTTGGAGTCACAGATGAAAGAAAGATTTAAATCCAGAGGCCAAAAAAGTCTTTAGTCAACATCCCACTCTATCCAAATCATTCCCCCCATGCCGGGCGGTGGTGATGCACACCTTTGATCCCAGCACTCAGGAGGCAGAGGCAGGTGGATCTCTGTGAGTTTGAGGCCAGCCTGGTCTACAAGAGCTAGTTCCAGGGCAGGCTCCAAAGCTACAGAGAAACCCTGTCTTGAAAAATCCAATCAATCAATCAACAAAAGAAACAAATCATTTCCCACTTTAGCGTAAATGCTGGCATTCTGCCTTGGTCTGTTACATTTGCACTGCACCAGCTTCTGAGCACCTACGAAATGACAGTGTAGACAGGTGGCGCCTGCGCGAAAGCCTGGTAGTCCAGAGCCACAGAGCCACAGTGGCACACAGCCATGTGATGCACAAATAAACAGCCACACACACACACACACACACACACACACACACACACACACAATAAATAAACATAATAATAAAAACTAATAAAGGACTGAAGCTTCTCTAGAAGAGGACCTGAGTTCAGTTCCCAGACCATATCAGGCAACTCTCAACTGCTTTTAACTCCAGCTCTAGAAATGCCCTTTGGCCTCCACTGGTACTATCACATGGACACGGACACACATACACTAATTAAAAATAGTAATGTTTAAAACTAACAGTAGCTGACAGCCAAGTTCAGTCAGTAATGGCACCCACCGCCAGCCTGACAACCTAGGTTCTATTCCTGGGCTCCCTAGCGGAGAGACCCAACTCTGGAAGTTGTCCTCTGACCCCACACGTGTGCATGCCCACCTGGATTCATATAGACGTACATGCAAAATACATGCAAATTTTTATTTAAAAATATAATTTGTGCATGTAGACTAAGTACATTCTACGCTCATATTCAATCTTTAACTCAACACCCCTATTCTGAATCTCATAATTTCATATAAGCTGACCATGAAAACAGCTCAACAAAACCTAAACATACATACAAGGCAATCCTCAGAAGAGGCAGGACCTTACCTATCTCTTTATCACTTTCAAAAGCTGTCACAGGCTGAATATCTTCATTTACTTCATGTTCCTCAAATACTACTTCTGGGTCAGTTATATATTTAGCAGAAGGAGATGACAATACTACTTTCTTTCCCTTATGAGCTCCAACATGTGTTCGAACTTCATTTCTTCTGCTTGGGAATATCTCTATGTATCTATATACAACAAAGCAAAATGAAAAGGCACAAATTAACTTTACAATAAACTTAAAAAAATAATAATTCAGTATGAGTGGCTAGAGAGATGGCTCAGCAGTTAAGAGCTCTTGCTGCTCTTCCAGAGGATCCTTGTTCAGGTCCCAGTCCCCACATGGGGCAGCTCACAACCATTTGCAACCCCAGCACAAGGGACTCTGACATCCCCTTCTGGCATCTTGGGGCACTTGCACACACAATATACCAATATTTTTAAAAATTAAAATAACCAGATTATATATATTCCAACAGCTTATGAAACATGGATATCCAAAGACAACAGCAAGAATAAAAAGCCCACCTACACATTAATTCATGAAAAGTGCTTTTGACAGAGTAGGTCAACATGATAATTTTAATAATATTGTTGCCAAAATATCAGGCTCATTTCTGTATGTTTATGCATATGGCACTTTTTAATTAGGTAGTTTTATTTTTTTTTTTTTTTAATTTATTTATTTATTAAAGATTTCTGTCTCTTTCCCGCCACTGCCTCCCATTTCCCTCCCCCTCCCCCAATTAAGTCTCCCCCCCAGCCCGAAAAGCAATCAGGGTTCCCTGTCCTGTGGGAAGTCCAAGGAACCCCCACCTCCATCCAGGTCTAGTAAGTTGAGCATCCAAACTGCCTAGGCTCCCACAAAGCCAGTGCGTGCAGTAGGATCAGAAACCCATTGCCATTGTTCTTGAGTCCTCAGTAGTCCTCATTGTCCGCTATGTTCAGAGAGTCCGGTTTTATCCCAGGCTTTTCCAGACCCAGGCCAGCTGGCCTTGGTGAGTTCCCAATAGAACATCCCCATTGTCTCAATGTGTGGGTGCACCCCTCGCGGTCCTGAGTTCCATGCTCGTGCTCTCTCTCTTTCTGCTCCTGATTTGGACCTTGAGATTTCAGTCCTGTGCTCCAATTTAGGTCTCTGTCTCTGTCTCCTTTCATCGCTTGCTGAAGGTTAATATTCAGGAGGATGCCTATATGTTTTTCTTTGGGTTCTCCTTATTTAGCTTCTCTAGGATCACTAATTATAAGCTCAATGTCCTTGGTTTATGGCTAGAAACCAAATATGAGTGAGTACATCCCATGTTCCTCTTTTTGGGTCTGGCTTACCTCACTCAGGATAGTGTTTTCTATTTCCATCCAAGGTAGTTTTAAATGTATGTTTTTTGAAAGAGATTACTATTATTATTATTATTTGGTTTCTCAAAAATAGGTTTTCTATGTATAACAGCCTTGGTCGTCCTGGAACTCAACTCTGTACAACAGGTTGGCCTCGAACTCAAGACTTGCCTCTGCCTCCCAAGTGCTGGGATTAAAGGCGTGCACCACCACTGTCCAGCACTTGGGAGGTAGAGGCAGGTAGATCTCTGTGAGTTTAAGGCCAGCCTGGTCTACAGAGAAAGTTCTAGGACACAGAGAAACCCTGTCTCAAAAAACCAAAAGAGAAAGAGTAAGAGAACTGAGAGATACTATTCAGCTTTTAAGAAATAAGACACAGGGGGGGATGTTTTCTGCACTGACTATGGAAAGTTCTCAGGCCACTAGAAAACTATTACATAAATCTGACCATACATAACTTCAGTCATCTTCAAGCTTCCTTTTCCAAAATGTATTTTTTAATTTTATTATTATTGTGCACATTACTGCAGAATATTTGATCACACTGAACCCCAAAATTGCATTATTTATTAGAAAAACCAGTTTCTAGTTGTGGTGTGGCATAGCACACACCTTTAATCCAAGAGCTTTCTGCTTGAATATTGTAAACAGGATTAAATAGAGTCAATTATAGGTCAAGAGGCAGAGAAGCAACTAATAAACAGGAAGTGAACAGAAGATTATTAAGAAAAAAAACAGAGAGTAAGGGGGGAATCAGGAGGAAGGATGGAGGCACACACAGGAAGTAGAAGGGAGGGACACTCAGTTTGGGCAGAAGAGAAAGGCAGAGAAAGGTCAGCTGGGTGCTTGATTCCTCTGTCGTTTTCACCCCAGCATGCAGTTCCCAAATCTTTATTGGTAAAAATCGAAAGATTAAGATTTTGTTAAAAACAGTACACGTGCAAGTATGAGTGTTTGTGTGGAAGTCAAAGAACAGCGTTGTGGAGTCTGTTTTCTCTTTCAGCCCTGACGTGGGTCTGGGGGTTAAGCTCAGTCCTTGGGCTAGAGAGTAGGCACTTTAACCTGCTAAGCCACCCTCCCAGCCCACGATGTATTATTTGTTTATTCATACACTAACCGCTCTTGGCCATTCATGATAAAGGTTTTGAGGGGCTGGACTCCAAAACCTCACCACTTTTAAGCATCTAAAACTTGAAACTAAATAAGCACATTCTTTTGTAAAGTCAGCATACACTAAAAATTTCTTATAATAATGAAAAGCAGACAATTTTTTTTTTTGTTGGAGCCAGGTGGTAGTGGCACACACCCAGCACTTGGGAGGCAGAGGCAGATGGATCTCTACAAGAGCTAGTTCCAGGACAGGCTCCAAAGCTACAGAAGAACCCCTGTCTCAAAAAATAAATAATTTTTTTGTTCTTTTTCTTTCCACAGCTAACAATCTCAAGGGCTTACAGGTCGATTTTGCATAGTTAATTCTATATAAAACACTAAAAGCTATAAAGAAATTCTCCAGAACTTCACCAAGCAGCTAATGAGAAATTCAAGAATTATCATAATACCATCAGACACAGTGGTACACACCTTTAATCCCAGCATTAGGGGTGGAAACAGGAAGATCAAAGTTTCAGGCCAGCAGAGGATACAAATCAAGCTGGGGAGCCAGCGAGATAGCTCAGTGGGCAATGGCGCTGCTACCAAGCTTGACGATGTGATTTTGATCTCAAAAACACATGCGATAAAATGATGTCCAAGTTGTCCTGTGACTCCAAAGACAGGCTTTGGCACACGTGTGTACTCATATGTATACACGCACATAAATAGAGAAGTTTTAAGTGAATGCAAATTTAAGGCCAGCCTGGGTTCCAGGGTAGATAAATGAGCACTGTTCACTGATAAAGCACCTCACTTAGCATACACAAAGCCCTAGGTTCCGTCCTTAGGCACCAGGAAGGACAGCTAAGAAGACCAAATGAACACCACTTCTTTGAATAACAGCAGCAGTGACACACACATTAATATTCAGGAGGCAGAGGTTCAATATGGCAAGTCTGAGCCAGTCTGGTCCATTTTGTAAATTTCAGGCTAGTCTAGGCTACAAGAAAGACCATGTGCTAATAGGTAAGAGCACTTGCTCTTTCCGAGGAGCCAGGTTCAATCCCCATCATCCATACGGTGGCGCACACCACCACTAACCCCAGTTCCACCAGATCCAACAAGAGGCATGCATGTGGTACATATATACGCACACACACAAACCAGTCACGGATAAACAAAAATAAATCAATCGCTTAAAAAAAAAAGTCCTTGTACCCTCCAGAAGAACCCAAGAACTCTGATCAGTTCAAGAGGATCCTGAAATACACAAGCTTTGAAAAGCTTCTTCTCCTTTTAATTTTAAAAGGAGCTAAGTAAAAGGCAACAAAACAGCCTGGAGTTGGCTCAGCTGTTAAGAGCACTTATTCTTGCAGAGAATCCTGGCTCAATTCCCAGCACCCAAATGGTGGCTCACAACCATCCTAACTCCAGTTCCAGGGGATCTGACACCCTCTTCTGACATTCCTGGGTAATAGGCATGCATGCAGTGCCCAGATAATCCATGTGAACAAAACGTAAGTAAATCTAAAAAATTTTTCTAAAGAACATTGCAAAACAATGATTTAAAAAAGTGTACAATTTTTTAACCTCCAAAATGAAGATAAGCACAGATCTCTCCTACCTCATTTTTATTATATTCTAATATGATCAGAACATGAAACACTAAACAAGACAACTGACTTCAAGAAGCTGATCACTGTATTTTTAAAAGGGGAGGGATGGATGGGCTAAGGAGAAGGCTCAAATGCTTGCTACACATGCATGAGGCTGAGTTCAGATCCCCAGTATCAATGTAAAAGCTGGGTGTGGTAACCTATCTTTGACCTCAGAGCTGGAGGGGAAGAGGGCAGAGTCAGATGGATCTCAGGGACTTGCTGGCCATCAGTCTGGCTAATCAAGCCCCAGGTTCAGTGGAGCCAAATAAGTAAGGTGGAAAGAAATTGAAGAAGATACAATATTAACTTCTGGCCTCCAACATCGTCGTGTGCATGCACACAGTGATACACCACAAACACATAAAATGGAGAGGAACTGATGGCGGTGGTGGCTCACGCCTTTAATCCTTTAATGCCACCACTCAGAAGGCAGAGGCAGGCCACTCTACGAGTTTGAGGCTAGCCTGACCTTCAGAGTGAGTTCTAAGATAACCAGGGCTACACAGAGAAGCTGTCTTGAAAAAAAAATAAATAAACAAGAAAAAAAAAAGGATAAAACAAAATAAAGGAGAGGGACTGTAAAAAAAATGTGAACGTGCTCTAGTTTCCTAAAATTGGTGGTATTTGTGCTATAACACATGGACATCTGAAGGGCTTAAATCCTGGCTCACAAGTCAACTATAAAGATATTCTTGTTACACTGGGAAAATGTGATTGACTGTGGGAGCTATGAGCAATATTTTAATAGGTGCTAATGTTGTTAAATGTTACAATATTGTGATTATGAAAGAAAACCTCATTAAAAGCACCTACTAAACAAAAACAACAAAGAAAGTTTTTGCTTGGCAGTGGTGGCAGCTGGGAGACAGAAAAAGGTAGATCTCTGAATTTGAGGCCAGCCTGTTCTACAAAGCTAGTTCTAGAACAACCAACACTATACAAAGAAATCCTGGGTTGAAATACAAAAACAAAAGGAACACAGAACACGGCTACACTCGGACTTTAGGACTACCTGTCACTTAGACTTCACTCAACATTACCGAAATGAATCTCAGTGATGAGCACTTAGTGGTTCGCTGTGGCATACCTGCTTTTCTAGGTCTGGACAACTTGACACCAATGCACTCATCAAAATGACCTGGCCAACGGCTGCTCCACTCACCTGTTCCCAATCTCTTCCCTATGCTTTAGAAGCGCTTGGCTGGCCATTTCTGGTTCTTCAAACTGTACATAGGCTTCCCCTGTTTTTCTTCTTCCTCTATAGTCCATCACAAAAGTAATGTCTACTATGTTCAGTCCTAGAAAACAAAAGAATTTACAAATCAGTGCTGCCAACAGCACTTTCTTCATTAGAGTTAACAAGTTTATTCATGCACTAATAAAATTTAGGTACTATTTGCCAACTTCAAAGCTGTACAAGCACAAGGACAAACAGTTATTATGTAACCCAAACCTCAGAACTTATCAGGCAAAGGCAGGAAGATACAAAAGCAAGGTCAGACTTGGCTTCATAGTATGTTTGAAGCCGGGAGAATGTTACAAATAAACACACATGTCTGTGTGTCCTTCTCTCTCAAAGTTTTTCCTCAGTCCTCCACCCCCGCCCCCTTGGGCCACTGGTTATTCTTTAGGACACAAGCAAAGTTACTGACATGCACATTTTGCAGTTAGAAGTTAGATGATGCTTTTCTTCCTCCTCCTCCTGTGGTGTTGGGATTATAGGTGTGCACTGCCATACCCAGTTTAGGTGGCACTGGGATCTAATTCAGGGCTTTGCGAATGCTAGGCAAGCATTCTACTAACTGAGCTACATCTCCAGCCCAGATGCTTTTAAGTCATGTAAATTATTATTGTCTTGGACAAATATGACCACTATTTTAAGAAAATAGTTTCTTCATAGTTAAACAAATGTCATGGAACAACTCTGAAAGTTGACATGACCCAAAGATCTGCCTGAAAGGCTGAAACAACTCAGAGGTACAAAAGGAAGAACAGCACTGGGAAAGAGAGCATCAGTCCAAACACGCTATAACTGCCAAGCACCTGCAAAGAAGTCGACAATGTCTTTCTCGTTGCAGCTATAAGGAAGTCCTCTCAAGCGAACCACACCGTCATTTACCACAGGAGGAGACTTGACCTGCAGGTTCTTCATTAAGGCATCCACATCTTCATTGTTTATCTCATACACTACAGAAAAAAAAGCACAAAAATGGATTCGAAACTTATATAACAAAGGAAACTCAACTTTAAAAAAAAATCAATTACACTGCTACTTAAATTCAAACATTAATAGTTTTAATCCTTAAGAATTTCTGTCAAGAATGTATTAAGTAACATTTATTGAATATTTACTGTGTTCCAGTTATAACCTTAAAAACTGAGATTGAGCTAAGGAGACAGCTCAGTAGTTCCAAGTACACTAGAAACTATAAAATGGAAGGAGAGAATCATCTTCTTAGAATTGTTCTGTGGTATTACCTTGTGGACCCTACCACACAAATAATCAGAAAAACTATCTTTAACAACAAAACAAAGCAGAGGGGAAGAGACAGCTCAGCAGCTAAGGGCATGTAATTTTCTTCAAGAAGACCCAGTCTGGTTCCCGGCAACTGTATCAGGTAGTAGTTCACAACAGTCTGCTAACTCCAGCTGCAAGGGATCTGACACCTGCCACCCTCAGGGCACCAGCATTCACTTGAACATTCCACAGACAGACAGACAAGCAAGCGCGACACACACACACACACACTTCACTTTCACAAGCTGTAAAATTAACATTTTATTTGAAAAATGCTATATAACGAAACCTAATTCTTAGTAAGCTAATAAAATCTGTACGATGTGTAACATTTAAGCATGCACCACTGTTAAAGATCACGCGACAACGGCCTTGAAAAGTGTAAAGTCGGAACCAGAGCCTACACACCTTCCACATAGCGCTGCCCCATGTACATCCGGTGCTTTTCTAAGGCCTTCTGCACGTCCTGCTCGGACTCCATCTCAACTAAGGCATCACCCCTCCGTTTCCCATCTCTATTTAAGAGGAAATGGACTCCATTTTCATTGTTGCGGATTCTGCAGTCTAAAAATAGAAATCCAAGTTTTGTCTCAACTTTACATATCACTACAATGCAATTTTCCAACAATGCAGGAACCAAAACTGCCCACCAAATCTTTTCATCTTTTTCATGGACGATATATTTTTATCATATTTCCCCTCCTCCAACCACTCTCCCAGATTCTTTACTTAAACCATTCAAATGCTAATGAAGGTGGTGGTAGAGTCCAAAAATGTTCCAAGTAAAAAAGATCTGTGGTGCACGCCTTTAATCCCAGCACTTGGGAGACAGAGGCAGGCGGATCTCTTGAGTTTGAAGCCAGCCTGGTCTACACAGGGAGACCCTGGGAGAGGCAGGGGCAAAAAAAAAAAAAAAAAAAAAAAAAAGCAAACCAAGCACGGAAGCTCATCACTCACTGCCCAGCTATTAAATGACAACTTGTTTAATCCTAATCACCTTCCTTTGAAACCTATCCATAAAGTACTTGCTACAAAAATAATCACTACAATAATCTAACCTTGCCCCTTTCCTGACACCAAAAGACAACTTTATACTGTCCATTTCTTATCATGGAAACCCAAGACATAAGCAGTCAGGGGCTTACAGAACATCAGACCCACACGACGCCATCAAGTTTAAAGTGGCTGATACATTTAGTTTAAGAGGAAAATATAAAATCACAGTCAGAGGGATAATAAAAACTAACCACACACTAGGAAATCCCCCAAATGTATTAATAGGAAGACTCGGTGCAACTGATCTAAATGTATGACAAGAGCAGCTTCTACAGATTCCCATGGACATAGTCAAGCACATAGGAAAACAAGTGTTAACTGATCTCACACTCTGTCATTTTAACATGACTTTAAGTATGTACTACATATAGCACCCACAGTGTTATGGTATGCAGAGGTAACCCGTCCTCACCCTGAGAGAGAGCTGCCTTCAGAGCATCTAGACTTGGATTTTTGTAGGACTACCTTCCACTCAGACCAAGCTACTTCCTTAAAACACATGTGAGACATACCTGAGAAAAAGTTAAGAACATCCTCCACAGTGCAGGACCAAGGCAGCCCCTGAGCTCGAATGAGATAGACATCATCCACCTCCTGGCCTAACTTGGATGGGCTCAGTTCGTACTCAGGGAGCGGTGGGAGGTCTTCCAGGTAGGTAGTTTTGGACTCCTTTCAAGAAAAAAGAATTGTAAAAACATTTCTTGGACAACCTGCTTAGAGAATGCTTACATCTACAAACAGATGCACACGAGGTCACTTCAGGTAGAAAGCACACTTCTCAAGCTCTGCTTCTGGTTCAGTTTGAGAGTGTCTCTCCTTGTGGCCCAGGCCGCCCCAACCTCACCATAATCCTCCTGCCTCAGCCTCCAGAGTGCTGGCTATAGTCTTGCTATATACCAGTGTGGCTTTGTTTGGGGTTTTTATTTGATAGCCTAAGACAACATACAAGTATGTTCTGGAAGTAGTACATGCACTGAAGCCACCAACGCTGGCAGTAAGAGTGCGTCCATTAAAATCGGTACAACAGCTCCTTCAATTGACTATACTTAAGGGCCCCATACACACAAATCACATCAGGCCATCTCAAAGCACTGACTATCTAGAACAAGGTTAGATACTGAACAAGATGCCTTAAGTGTTATAATTAAAATACAAAGTACTCTAAATTTCAAAAAATACAGAAAAAAAAGAATAAACACACAAGATGGCCTTACAAGAGTTATAAAAGACTCTCCGACTTGAAAAAAATGGCTATCTCATTTGTCTAAACTGGACAGAAGTAAAAGTCAGACTCTGGCTGGCAAAGAGAACTCAGGGCCACACAGTAGCCGATGATGGCCTTGCGTGTTGGACTCCATGAAGGATACTTAACTCTGTAGGCAAAGGAAGTTAATAAAGAGACATTGAGATGCGGATAAAAGATGAACGTGAGAACATGAGGATGCTGGAAAGAACATCAAAGTCCATGAAGCAATAGCCTGAGACACTCACTGCTACTTTCCCGAGTTTTCCCAGAATTCCATAAACATCAGGCTTTTGCAGAGAAGGGCAGCAGAAAGTATTGGGCCGGGATTCAAATCAATTAGCTCAGCTACTGGCAGACATGAGCCATGCAGATTAACCTCCCAAATATCATAAATTCAAGCAGACGCAAAACTGAATTAAGATAAACATGGCCCGTGGCATCAGGGGGTAGGGAGACCAAAAGCGTGCGGGCACTTCCCCGATGCCAACTAAGACGCGAAAGCGAAAAGCTTCACAGACAGAGGACAAAATAGTTGCAATATGAATTTTTTAAACGTCTTTCTTAAGAGAAGGGAAACGATAAAGAATGAGAGCTCAGGTTCACATCTGTGGCCCTTAAACCCTCACCCACGGTCGCCCCCGCCCAATACTCGTTGCCCCCCCCCCCAACTTCCCACGGTCTCCCCTGAGCTCCCCGCATCCACGGTCACCCGCGGCCCGAAAGGCCCTTCTGTCAAGACAAGTGGACTTGCAGAGGTGACCTTCAGTCAGGTGGACGGCCGCCGGCTCCCGGCGAACGCGGGAGTGGGGCGCGCGGGGTCCGTCCCCAGGTTAGCCCACGTTCCCGTGCGCGCGGGGCTGCGCGTCGGTGGCTGGCCGAGGAGGCCCGAGCCGCCCGGCCTACCGCTCCCACCGCACGGCCGGCCCCGACCCTCCGGGGGCTCCGGCCTCTCAGCTTCCCCTCCGGCGGGCAGAAGGCTAAGGAGGGAACGCGGGATGGGGGGCGTCGGGCAGCCCCCCCAAAACCTACCATGGGCCCGGCGGGAAACAAGGCCTCAACATTCACCCCAGCCACACTTACACTGCCCAACCGCCCAACCGTCGGAGGGAACAAAACAAGGAGAAAAGCCGGGGCCGGGAGAGCGTCCCTTGTTCCCGTGCCCAATAGGAGGACGGAGCGGGAGGGAGGCGGGGGTGCGGCGCGTGCCGCGGATCCCCGGGCGCGCACGCGAGGCGCACGCGGACGGCGCGGACGGGCACGGGCGCGCGGCCGCCACCTACCTGGCTGTAACTCCGCGCCGGGCCCGCGGCGGCCGCCAGCGACGGCGGGAGCAGCGGGGTGCGCAGGGCCGAGTAGGAAGCGGCGGCGGCCGCGGCGGCGGAGGGTCGGGCGGGCACGGGACCCGCCAGTCTCCCGGCGGCCGCGGGCCCGAGCTGCAGGCCGCGCGTCTGCGAGGCGGCGGCCGCGGCGGCCCCGAGCAGCAGCAGCAGGCGGCGGCGGCCCGAGACGCCCGACGGGAAGGTGCCGGCGGCCGAGTAGAAGGGCAGGCAGGCGGCGCCGGTGCGCTGGCAGCTGCTGCAGTTGCAGCCGCAGCCCCGGAGCAACGCCCCCAGCACCCAGCGCGTCCCGGCCATGGGATCCGGAGGCGGTGCGGGGCCCGGTGGTGGCCGCTGTGGCGTGAGCCGAGGGAAAGCGGAATCCAGGACGGGGGAGGGGGCACCGCGCACATGCGCCGCGCGCACCGGGGGCTGAGACCGAGGCTGGGAGGTGAGCGAGCGGCTCCGCCTGGGCTCCGCCCTGGAGGCGGGGTTGCCTGGGCGGTAGGGGTGCGGACGGGGTGACCTGAGAGCTTCGGTTCAGGTCAGGGTAGAGCTGAGAGG
Organism: Microtus pennsylvanicus; assembly: GCF_037038515.1. NCBI lineage: Eukaryota > Metazoa > Chordata > Mammalia > Rodentia > Cricetidae > Microtus > Microtus pennsylvanicus. The sequence continues at coordinate 16,450,044 of NC_134590.1, read as the reverse complement.
TTTCTGGAAGGAATGTGATTATCTAAAACGTGTTGGGACGATGCTGAGGGGCCGTTGGTACCCTCAACCTTGAGATAGGTACAGAAGGCCAACTCTGATGGGAACTGAAGAACTGGTTTTAAATTGTGTGTGGATAATTTATGTTGTATATAATCTCTATGTATAATATATATAGTATGAAGCCTTAAGACAGCAAAATCACAAGTGTATTATGAAGCCTTCCTTAGTAAGACAGCATAATCGCAAGTGAACATGCAGAGCTCACATAAATAAATGATGAGTGGTTGTGCAGTTTTCCTCCTGTGGCCAGGACCTGTCAAAGGCAAAAAAGATAAAGATGAATGAGAGTTCTTAGATTTAAAAAAAAATGGGGAGGCTGGTAGTGTGGGAGAAATCTTTGTGTTGTGTGCCTATGGACACCAGACAAGGGCATTGGATCCCCTGGCACTGGAGTGAGAGATGCTTGGTTGGAAACCATCTAGTGGGTGCTGGGGATTGAACCTGGATCCTAGGAAAGAGCAGACAATGACCTTGAACACCAAGCCACTTCTCCAGTCCCATAAAGTAACATGATGACATTAGACTCTTAGATATTCAAGATTATTTTATTTCAGCTGTAGCTTGTTTACCCTGGGCTACTTGTAAATAAGGAAAGCTAAGTGCAGATAAAAAAAACCTTTCTCTGCCCAAGAAGAACAGGAAACCTGACTGGTTTGTGCTTTTTATGCCTGAACTGTCAAAGAGAAGAGGTGTTTTCTCATTTCATCTGTGAGACAGAAATCCTAGCTCAGTGGTTCTTAACCTTCCTAAGACTGCGACCCTTTAATACAGTTCCTCATGTTGTGGTGACTCCCAACCCTAAAATTATTTATATTGCTACTTTATAACTGTAATTTTGCTAGTTATGAATTGTGATGGATAAATATCTGTGTTTTCCGATGTGTTTAGGTTACCCCTGGGAAAGGGTCATTTGACAGTCTCGGGGCCATGACCCACAGGTTGAGAGGATTTGTCTGCCTTTTCTCTCTCTCCTTTCCAGTTCTCAGGGTGCGGCCTAGAGATGCCTCCCAAGCCCTAGGTCAGAAACTGTCGTCTGAGTTATATATTCCCAGCCAGACCCTATTAAATGCTTCCTTTTTAGTGCATCTATTTGTTCACTGTGTATGGAGAGGGTTGCAGGTGCCATGGCATCTGTGTGGTGGTCAGAAGATAGCAAGGAGTCAGTCCCCTCCTTCCGTGTGGGTCATCGGGATGGAACTCTGATAGTCAGGCTTGGCAGCAAGGGCTTTTATCCACTGAGTCATCTTTCCGGCCCCCTAAATTTTTCTTTCAAGAAAGAAGATGGATTATCCCTTCATTGCAGATTATCATCCTAAAATGCAATCTACTTCTATTCCTCTTCCCTTTTTGTATATGTGTGTGTGCTTGTGGAGGCCAGAGGGCAGCCTCAGCTGTCATTCTGTTACTCTCGACCTTATGTTTTAGCCAGGGTCTCTCACTGGCCGGGAGCCCCCCGGCTTCCACTGACTTGACTGTGTCTCCCTGCCTCCTGGTATAGTATACACCCTGGGGTCATGGGTGTATACTAATGTGCCCGGCTGCACACTGGTGTTAGGGATCCGGACCCTCTGCCCTCTGACCCATCGCACCGACTACTCTTTTTATGTAGGGTTTCTCTGTGTAACAGTCCTGGCTGTCCTGGAAGTTTCTTTGTAGACCAGACTAGCCTTGAACTCACAGAGATCCATCTGCTTCTGCCTCCTGAGTGCTGGATTAAAGTCATGTATCACTACTACCTAAGATTTCTCTCTCTTTTTTCAATAGGTACAGCAATCATCCAAAATGCATTAATCAAAATTACCAAAACCCAAAATACATAGAAGGATAACTTGTAGATTTTTTTCTGTATGTTTGTTTTTGAGACAATGTCTTACTATGTAGCCCTGGCTGTCCTGGAACTCTCTATGTAGACCAGCCTACCCTTGAACTCAGAGATCTCGTGCCTCTACCTCCTGGGTGCTGGGGTTAAAGGTCTGTACTAACGCCCAGCTTTTAATCAGGAATAAAACCAAGGATTCAAATAAAAAACTCCTTTTTACTTACAGGAAGTTGGGAGGATTCTAAAGGAGAAAAGAAGCCAGAGACTTGTTCAGTTGTCTAACAAACACACTGTTCGTTTTCTGTTCCACGTGCAGTGCTATGTGTGCCTTGTGCATCCAGAGATGTCACCAGCTTATAGGTGAACTATAAAGTGATGTTTGCCTGGGTGTATGTCTGGATTTACAGAGGAAATGGTAGCTTTGTAAATTAAAACTAAGAACATTTTGGAACATTGTAGCACTGCCGGGCATGGTGGCACAAAATCCCAGCACTCAGGAGGCCGAAGCAGGAGATCTCTGTGAGCTGGAGGCCAGCCAGAACTACTTAGCAAATTGTGAGTCAACCAGGGCTGCCACAGAACAACACTGTTTCAAACAAAGAAACACTTATTTAAAACTCCACTGTTAGTGATCCTCGTGTGTGTGTGTGTGTGTGTGTGTGTGTGTGTGTGTGTGTGTGTAGCTACAGCAAGCACTCAATCCCTGAAGCATCTCTCCAGCCCATGGTACTCTTTTTTCATAATAGTTTGTAATATGATGACAGAAAGCAGAAGAAATGGAAAAATAAAAATGAAAGACCCCAAGAGGTTATTTGGAGGTGAAGAAAGGGGTAAGGCACTCCAGGAAGTAAGGTCAAAAAGTCGAGTTCTGTCTGGATCAAATTTGATGCTATTGAAATGGTGTTGAGGGTTTGGCTGATAAGGACTAAGTAAAAGGATAAGCCAGGCAGGCTTGCTATATGGTGAGTTCCAAGGAAGGCAAAAAAGCTCAGGTACAGAGATAACTTCAGAGAGCACATACCACTGCCATTTTCATCTGTAAGTTAGTCATAAAACACTTGTTTTCTGGTTCTGTTATAGCAGTCTCTTAGGCATAGAGCTGGCCTTCCTTGACCTCTTTGCAGGTAAAGCTGGTCTGCATTGTTGGAATCACTAGTTGGGGGAAGGAAGGAGAAAAACAATCCCTCACAGCTCCGCAGAACACGTTTCTTCGACCTGGGGTGGGCGGGGAGAGGAGAGAGAGCTCCGGTTGCTAATAAAGGAGTTCATTTTATTGTCTTTGCCCTTCCATTGTGAGAGGTGAGCATGCTCTTCCTCTGATGTGTAATGAAGCCGAATTCAGCTCAAAGGATCCCCCACCCCACCCTGCCATACACAACCCTCTTTGCATTTGAAAGGAACTAGAAATCCCGAGCCACACTTGGCAACAAGCCTTGGGTGGCAGAAGAAATTAAAGTCAAACACTATAAAGACATGGCACCCATTTGTGTAACCTTGGGTTGAGGTGCTACTCAACATCCAAGATTAAAGGAGTTTATTAGGTTGAATGGGTGCAAAAGAGCCTTAAGAATTGAGGCTACCAGTTATTTCCAGGAAAAGTCAAAGAAATAACGTTATCACCGCCTTCACGCCCTTATCCTTTGGAGAGAGCACTTGGTCCTCGTCACATACTCAAACTCATCGCTGGTACAGTGATGTGCGTTTTAGTTCAGCTTTATCAGTTAGTTGGCTTAAGTTCGCTAGGAACAAATCTACACTAAACCGTTTTTGTCTCCCATAGATCCCCTCTGCGAAGGAATAAAAGACACTTATTTCTGATTGACAGCTAACAAATGCTGCCACATCTCTGGTTAAAATTGTACCAGGCCTCTGGGAAAGACAGCAGTTGGTTACTTATTTGAATGAAATGTTCTGTCAAGAAAGAATAATTTCAATATAAAGTAAAATGGATATTTTATATTATTTTTAATTACATTTTGTTAATTTTGCAGGGTTAAAGCAGGACCATATGGAGGTCAGAGGACAGCTTGCCAGAATTGGTTCTTTTTGTCCACCATGTGGGTCTCAGGGATCAGGTCCGATTTGGCAGCAAGCACCTTTGCTGACCCATATTTTTTCTTCTTGAGACTGAGACTTGCTGAGTCAGCATTACTATAAGAAGAGCAGTCTGGGGATACTTAGAAAATGGAACAATGGGGTATGGCATCTTCTAGCTCTCGCCTTGTTCATGAAGGCAGGGCGAAAGAGGTGTTTGCTGTTCTGCCGCCGAGCACTCCTGTCTCCTGTTTCTCCTAGAATGGCAAACAGTAGTTTATAACCATCTAGCCCCAGCTACAAAATATAAAGGAACTATGAACTCTGGCTCAATAGGAACCATCCTCAATAATAACTTCTACATAGATATGAAATAAATGGTAAAAAAAAAAAAACAAAAACAAAAAAACCAGTGAAACTGCAAGAGTGTATCTGCACACATGCAAAGCATGTGTGTGCACTGTTTGCTTCTACCCTCGGTTTAGTGCAGAAATACAAGTGTGTGCGCACAGTGTTTGCTTCTACCCTCAGCTTACTCTAGTGCAAAAATGTATCTGCACACATTACTAGAGTATGTGTGCATGGTGTTTGCTTCTACCCTCAGCTTCTCTAGAACAAGAGTGTATCTGCACACATACAAGCATGTGCACACTACTTCTACCCTCAGCTTGCTCTAGAGAAAGCGTGTCTGCACACATACACGCGTGTGCACACTGCTTCTACCCTCAGCTTGCTCTAGAGAAAGCGTGTCTGCACACATAACACGCGTGTGCACACGGCTTCTACCCTCAGCTTGCTCTAGAGAAAGCGTGTCTGCACACATACACGCGTGTGCACACGGCTTCTACCCTCAGCTTGCTCTAGAGAAAGAGCGTGTCTGCACACATAACACGCGTGTGCACACGGCTTCTACCCTCAGCTTGCTCTAGAGAAAGAGCGTGTCTGCACACATACACGCGTGTGCACACGGCTTCTACCCTCAGCTTGCTCTAGAGAAAGAGCGTGTCTGCACACATACACGCGTGTGCACACGGCTTCTACCCTCAGCTTGCTCTAGAGAAAGAGCGTGTCTGCACACATACACGCGTGTGCACACGGCTTCTACCCTCAGCTTGCTCTAGTGTCATCCAGCCCTCAAGGCAGATGTTCCCACTTTCTTGTGAATTCCTTTCCGGATGGTCCTGCAGTGTGTTCTCATGTCGATTTGATGACTCCTCTGTTCCTGGGGTTCCAGACAAGTTTTGCACCTGCCTGCTAAGCTGCAGTGCTCCCACACTGAGAGAAAAATGAAAAGGACACACAATGGGTGTAAGAGAGCTTGTATTACACGGAGCAGAGGACACTGAGGAAAGGCACAGATGAGAGCCAGCAGTGAATCTGTGAGGACATCGGAAAGAATGCCCTCCTCCTGCAGGGACTTAAATTCATTTTCCTCGGCAAAGAAGCTGCCCTACATCCTCTTATACCAAGCTAAATGATAAATACTCCAGTAAGGTTGGAGGGAAGAAACATACAAATAAAACACAAGACTTTAAAATTAGGCCTGTGGTGTTGGCGCACACCTTTAATCCCAGCACTGGGGAGATGAGACAGGCCAATCTGTTTGAGTTCGAGGACAGTCTGGCTACAAAGTGAGATCTAGGACAGCCAAGACTACACAGAGAAACCCGATCTCAAAAAAAAAATCCAAACGAAAACAAAAGCAAAAGACTTTAAATTAAGACATTTTCATATGGCTATATCACGTCTACCTTTGTGACTTTGATCAAGGAATTTATTTCTCTGAACTTTGTTTCCTAATTATAAATGTTAGCTGCTAAAGTATATTGCTAACTATCCCATAGTGTGATGAGGTACCTCGCACATAGGAAGACCTGGAAACTGGTGACTATCGTTATTTTGTTATTGTTAAAAAAGTAATGGTAGCAGTATTGTGTATCTTCCGTCCAATTCCATCTCAGTGTTTACTTGTTGATAATCTGTCTTGACTCCAAAAGGGTATAAGGCAGCTAACATAAAAAGAAAACAAATTTTCTTTTAAACAAAGTCTATAAAAAAAGGAACTGTCAAGCTTAAGTTATGCTTCAAGAGGCCTGTTTGGCAAGCATACCCAGCATGTGGGACAGGAATATGCCCAGCTGGACATCTGCACATAGGAGGGATGTGGGTCTGGGGTTTGCATTGACTTCGTTTGGTTTTTTGAGACAGGATTTCACTCTTGCCCACAGTGGCCTGAGAACTTGCTAGGTAGTCCAGGCTTGCCTTGAATTTGCAGGGAACATCCCACTTCAGTTTCCTGAGAGCTGTGATTATGTATGTGCACCATGGTTTATTTGTAACATCTCTAGCCAAAAACCTGCGAACAGCCAATGTAAATTAGATTCTTATTAATTCTGAATTATATCAGACTTTTTTTTCTAATGAACATAGAAACATACATCTTTAATTTGTTTTGTTTTGTTTTGTTTTGCTTTGTTTTTCAAGACAGGGTTTCTCAGTAACTGGAGCCAGTCCTGGAACTAGCTCTGTAGACCAGGCTGGCTTTGAACTCACAGAGATCCACTTGCCTCTGTCTCTTGAATGCACCGCCACCACCCGACACATTTTAAATTTTTTATTCATGTGCATAGGTGCCTGTGTAAGTGTACACCCATGCTCTCAGAGGCCAGAGAGCATCATATCTCCGGGAGCTGGAGCTACAGTCAGCTGTGACCTGTCTGACATGGGTACTAGACACTTGGGTCCCCTTCAGGAGCGGCAAGCACTCTTAGCCACTGAGCCATCTATCTCTTCAGCCCAGACACTTGAGCTTTTGAACAATCTTCCTGTGTGATTTTTTTTTTTTTTTTTTTTTGGTTTTTTCGAGACAGGGTTTCTCTGTGGCTTTGGAGCCTGTCCTGGAACTAGCTCTGTAGACCAGGCTGGTCTCGAACTCACAGAGATCCACCTGTCTCTGCCTCCCAAGTGCTGGGATTACAGGCGTGCGCCACCACCGCCCGGCTCCTGTGTGGTTTTTAACTGCATTTGTAGGCTCCTTTTATAACCAACAGGAGAAGCAGGAGGAAGTACCCTTACAATCATTTCTATTGTCATTTAAACAAAAGCCTATGTAGGACGACATGGGAAATGATTCCACGAGTGTAGAGCTCTACTCTGCTGGGCTGTAGTCATTTACACATCAGTTCATTGTTCTCTCTGCTGCTTTAGGGAGAGGAGAGCTGCTGCCACGTGCGTGACTGTGGGGCTCAACTCAGGGCAGATGCAGACAAATGCTCACCACAGAGCTACACAGCAGCCCCGTCCACCTAGCACAATAACCATAATTTGATCTAGATTTCAGAATGGGACCAACTGTTAACAGGTTTGGTTTGGTTTGGTTGTTTGTTGATTGTTTCTATGTGGTTTTAGTTGGTTGGCCTGAGACAGGGTCTAACTATGTACTGAAGCTAGCTCTTTGTAGACCAGGTAGGTCTCAGAATTCTCAGTGTAGATCAGGTTGGCCTTCATGTCAGAGACACTTGCCTCTGCCTTTCAAATGCCGGGATTAAAGACCACACCAGGGTTGGTAGGTTTTTGTTTGTTTTGTTTCTATGAACATAAATTAGTTGAGAATCTAGGTTATCAAAAGAACTGTCCCTAGAAATTTCCAAGAGAGCTAATTGTACCCCCTCCTACTGCCACCATCCATGACACTCCTAATACTCTGTGGGCATCGCCTGAAGTTCTTATCGCTCCATTAAATGTGTCTACTGATGGCATTTTAGTACTGTACCCACCGGTGCTAGAATCTGGCCCTTTGCAGCCCTCCCACAAGGGTCTGTCATTTTGTCACTCACTGCAACTCTGTTACAGATGGTGACTCTGACCTGATCCTCTTCAATGACATGGAGTTGAGAGTTATTTATTCTGAGATAATTCCTTCCGGAAATGATAATGCGCGCTTTTTGTACTGCAGAAATTTGTAAAGGAATATAACCCTTTCTTTCAAGGTTCTCAGTCGCACAGTGTGGCAAACAGATGTCGAGTATGGAAGCAAACTGTAGCAGAATGCAATTCGTAATTAGTTGCCGTAATAAAGTTTCCTTAGGATGCCATTGGGCTTCAAAGGAGGGGCATTTCACACGCTTATGGAATGGAAGATGACAAGAGTTGACATCAAAGTTAGATTGTAAAGAAATAAAGATTAACAAAATAAAAGAGAGACTTGCTATCCAAAGCCCAAGGAACTCCCCCCCACACACACCCAAGAGAACCTGGAGAAATCAGTGAACTTCAAATGGTTTATAGCAGGGATTGGGGCTGCCTGGCGGAGGTAGGAACAGTAAAAGGCTTCACGCACGCACAGGTATGTGTATATTTTCTTTGTAGTGTTGGGCTCACACCCAAGGCCTTGGTCACGCTGGGTAAGCTCTACCACAGAAGGTCATCTTTAGCCTTTATGTTTGAAGCACTTGAACTTTATCTGGAAGAAGATGGAAGGGTTGCATATTGAGGTAGGAAGTGAAGAAAACCAGATTTATCTTTAGAAATGCGGTGGATTCGAGGACAGACTAGAAAGATGAGAGACCAGAGGTAGTTGGAGAGCTGACACGGTAACTCGGAGGAAAGCAGGCCTAATGCAGGAGAGCGATGTCAAAAGCGGCATCCACTGTCCCTGAAGAATCATACTCTGAGAGAGCTTTTTCCAAGTCCTCCAGAAACCTGGGAAAGGCTGCCAGGAAAAGCAGCCAGCGGAGGTGTTAGTGGGAAAAGCTCTAATCCTCCTTGTCCTAAACGGGGAAAATAAATGGGCTCTTTAGGCTGTGCCAGAGCATAATAAAGTCTTTGGGAAGAAAAAAGTATTAAAGATTATTGAAAGATGCTAATTCAGCTTAATCCCCTTTACAGTATCCTCTGCCCAATAGTGACTCCATCTATGGTGAACAATCCCAATAGTAGAGGAGCAAGCCTGTGTGCCCCAGGAAAAATATGAGCTTTTCTGGCACGGAGGGGGAAGAGAGGAGGAGGGGGAGGAGCCAGAGGGAGAATGGAGGGTTATTCAATAAGACTGGCAAGTAAGGCTCCCAGGGGCTGCCTAGATTTCCCCATTGATGTCATCTCTCTCTCATCACGAAATTCATCTGTGATTTGAGGACAGGTTTTACAATGGGTAAAGGAAGTGATTTCCTAAGGCACTTGTGGGGCCAGGAAGCAAAGCTTTTCTTCTCTCAGCCCCTCCCTACCCTAACATATCATAGGGTCTCAAATCCACCATTAGCATTTCTGAAGACATTAAGTCACATTAAGGTGTTAATGACCTATCAGATAGCCTTCATCCTGGCATAGGGACCCTAGGAATTACAGAACAACCAGCAAACGGTCCCTTGAGATGCCCAGCCGGATTCCTAGCGATTGTCCCAGGGGGCTTAACTAAATGCATTGAGACCTAGAGTTTGTTCAAAATACTATTTCCAGGATTCCCTCTTGTATTATTTTGTCTCAGTAAATCCTTGGTGGATTTATGGGAGATTTTTGATATGTCGCTAAATTCAAGGACTCTTAACTGTTCTGCCTCATCAGACCACAAAAACTCCTGTTTCACACAAACACAGGAAAGCAGTGTCTTCAGGCTGCGCACAGCCGTCTTTGCTCATGTGGAGCACTCTCCTGCTAATGTCTCTGAGAGGTGCTACGGTTTTAAAAAGTGGCACATCGGATGCTGACACGCAAAGGTTCTGCGCATGCTTCAACAGCTTGTGTGTGTAATGCAGTCTGTGTACTTAGTGTGTGTATGCAGGTGCCCCTTTGTACATGTGTGTGGATGCCAGCAGCACGGGAGTCAACGTGTGTGTATACCCTTAAACAAGTCTAAGGAGTAGGCAGGGCTTTTGAACCTGTTGCCAAGAAGTGCAAGGTTCAAAATGCTCAAGATGAATTTAAGGGATGAACAGAAATTTTAAGTGAATAAAACAAAAGATCTTTAGGGGCTGGAGAGATGGCTCAGTAGATAAGAGCAATGGCTGCTCATGCAGAGGACTTGAGTTTAATTCCCAGCACCTACAGGGTGGCTCACAACTGCCTTTAACTCCAACTGCAAGAGACCCAGTGACCTTTCTGACCTCCAGGGTCACCAGGCACACACACAGTACACA